>NC_042618.1:27046896-27164396 GCF_901001135.1 Rhinatrema bivittatum | reverse complement strand
ATATTTTCAGAACAGTAAATTTTTAAAAAATATGAATTTTTACATATTGGATATTCTATTCAACTGCTATTTTTAAGTGTTTGCTCTTTTGTTTCGTATGCTTTTACTATTATGTTTTATTTGTTTATTTTATTTTATTGGTTTTATTTGTTTTATGACGAATAGATGTTTTTGTTTTTCACATACAGTATGTGGCTTGTTGCAGTTTCGAGTTCAGTTTTGTGTATATATTTCCATTTAAACTTTTGTAACCCCCCTTGGCCACTTACTTTGTGGGGCGTTCCTGGGTCTGGGACCGACCTGTCGGGAGCTCCCCTAGGGCAGACTCCGTTGGTTCTCACGTTCTTGCACCTGGTGCCTCCACTGAAAAAGGTGTTAGTGGGTGGGATTTCCCTCCCTTCACCCCAGGAAAACAAACGGGACTGTGAACAAGGCTGGCAGTATGTACAAATATATACAGGTTTATTAGACTATACAAGCATATACATTTCTACATGACTATGTACATGGCTAATAGAAGGTCAAACAGCACACTTATCTACTCATGGTTAATAGACTCAGGCTACAAACTGAATACATTTCTACAAGGTAGCAAGAACATTAATATTTGGCAATTTGGGGGTGTTAGTCTCCATAGTATACCACCCTATAGAGTAGAAGGATCTCTTGCATTGCCGCTTACTCAAGCATTATTATTATCCTCCCTCTTCTATCCCAAGTCTCACCCATGTGAACAGATGCAACTGGGCTGGTGGACAGTGTTGGCCTGGGGATGGGGTCCGCTGTATCTAAACCGTCTCTTTCCACTCCACTGCTGGGTTCCACACCTTCCTGGGGGACCCAACTCCGCCTCCTGGACTGCCATTGGGGGTCCAATCCCTCCTGGGGGAGACAACTTCACCTCCTGGTCTGCCACTGGGGTCCCCTTACTCAAGGGAGACCACTCCACCTCTGATGGAGTCCATGCCCTCCTGGGGGATCTGACTCCACCTCCCAGACTGGTCCCTTTGCTCAAGGGGGACCACTTGATCTCCACATTTGCTGCTGGGGTTCCCTCTCTCAAAGGGGGGGGGGACCCACTCCACCTCCAGACCTGCTGCTGTCCTTCAGTTCTCCCTTGTAGGAAGGTTTTCCCTGGCTTGGGTTTACAGCTCCACTAGGTTCTTGGCTCTTTCAGCATTCAGTGGTTCTGGCCCACTGCAGTCTCAGCTTTTAGTGATTTTAGCTCCGCTAAGCTCATGGCCGGTCATGTGCTGTTACCCAGCCTGGGAAAGTCACCTTCTCTCAGCTTGGCTTTTGCCTTATCTGTTGTCTGACTATGAGTCACCTCTTACTCAAAAGGCCAAGACCCAGAAAGGACCACAGAAAGAGACCATGTGCACACCCCTCCATCCTGCCTGGCCATTCCCTGTTGGCTGGGAACTTCGTACTCATGTGTCTGAATACCCTTGTTAATGAGGGTGAAAATCTGTTTGCTTCTTAGGACTGTTTTCCAGTACATTTATCTCACAAATCCATTTCTGTAATTTAGGAGGTTGAATCCTCTGAATTTTTAGTGATATTTCCTACAAAATTAATAGCAGAAGTCCAGGGGGCTGTGACATGCAAATCCCCTACCTGAATTTCTGCCTCACCTATTCAATGGTCATTTAAGTGCCTTCACAGTAAGGGATCTGACATCTTTTCAATTTCATTCTGTGTTTCCTGGGCTGGCGGCTCATGTTACACAGCTGCCTTGTCTTCCTTTTTTTTCTCTGCCGCAGTTCACTTAAATGGTATCATGCTCAAACCTCTGTCTCTTGTGGGGGGGGGGGGGGGGGGGATTCACGTTTTGGTCCATTTATTCTGTATTTGTCTGGGTTCTGCCTGTGTCAGACCGAGGTGGTGTATTCTGTTAGGGTATAGTTTCTGTGTAGGGGTATTTAGAAAGCAGCTTGGCTTATTGTGTTTTCCTAATAAGAATGTATTGATGTTTTAGGGCTTTGTGTAATATTTGCAGTGTTGCCTTTTCATGAGTAGGATTGTTACCTGACATATATTACAATAGCGATAATACCAAAAGCATTACTTTTTTTTTTTTTTTTTACTTTTTCAGGCTTTTCTGCTTGGCACTATAACAGTGCATGTAAAGATAGTATACATGTTGTGATACATTTACTTCATAAGACTGTACTTTGTCCTTTTTTCATGCAAAATCTTATTACAAATGCATAATTTTTAATTGTGAGTGTGTGTGTGTGTGGGGGGGGGGGGGGGGGGGGGGGGGAGGGTGCAAGCCTGTGAGATTTGCTTAGGATGCCCAAGACCCTTGCAGCAGCCCTGGTTGCACTGGCTCCATGTGTGAAAGCAGACGTCCACCTGCAGCTGTGCCGTCGCGGGTAGGTTCCCCCTTGTCTCAGCCGCAGCAGTGATGCTATAGTCTTGCCTGTGGCTTAATTTTCTTTTTCTTAAAGCCTGGAAGAAGCAGGCAGTAGGGATCACTTCTGATCCCCCCTCCCTAGGAGTAGGCTAGGCAGAGCGGAGCCTGGGGAACTCTAAAAGCAGCAGACTGCGTAGGACTGGGGGAAGCCCTGAGAAGTGGAGGGCAAGGTACTGCAAGAGAAGGAGGAGGTGCCTGTGCAGAGTCAGCGAGGCTTCTGTCCCAGGTGGCTGGGCTGAGCTCTCAGAGGGACAGCAGGCTGTGCATCCAGTGAGTCTTCTGGAGAGTGATCAAGCATCAACGTTTAGGTAATGATGCAGCAGTGCTGGGGGCAGCACTCGCTGAAGGAGCCCAAGAGAAGCAGCACAGCAGCGAACGTCTGCGTGTGTCTGAAGCACCGGCTGGCAGCATGGCTGTCTCACTCCTGGTTCAAGAGCAGATTGGTTGGCGGAAGAGTAACACTAGGCCAGGAATCCAGGATATATGAGAGATGTAACCAGAATTGGATAGAAGGGAGGCGGGGGCTGCAGCTCGGTGTGCTCACCTCCCGTCTATTTGTTAGGAAAAATATGAAATCCATGTTGGAGATTTTTTTCTAAATTCTGCCAGGCTCAGGTCACACGTTGTACGTTTCAATGATTAGCTCGGTGTGGTTTTGGGAGCTTTTAAAGTACACGCCACACAGAAAGAGCACTGGAGTCAGATACACCGGGAGCCAGTTTTGGAAAAAAAAAAAAATCCCCCGGGACTGATAGTTGCCTGCAATCCGCCCCTGTCCTCAAAAAAGGCAGGAGTGCTCCTTACTCCTTCCTGCATCTTTTTCAAAATGACGCCGGCTGGCCCTGAGGATGCAGAGTAACATAGAAATGACGGCAGAAGAAGACCAAACGGCCCATCCAGCCTGCCCAGCAAGCTTTCACACTCTTTCTTGGCTCTTAGTAACCTTTTGGTTCTGTTTCCCTTCCACCCACACCATAATGCAGAGAGCAGTGTTGGAACTGCATCTAAGTGAATATCTAGTAGTAACCACCGCAAAGCAAGCTATACCCATGCTTGTTTACCCCGACTATGTAATTCAGTCCTTGTTGGTTGTTGTCCGTATACAGATCCACTTTACTTCATCCCCCCCCCCGCCATGGAAGCAGAGAGCTACGCTGGATATGCGTGAAGTATCAGACTTTCTCCCCTGCCGTTGAAGCAGAGAGTAGCTGCAGAGAGTAGCCCCCACAGAAGGGGTAAACTGGATCCGGGGAGGTCTCCAGCCCCAGTTCATTTGCAGGGGGTGGGGGTGGAGGAGCCCAGGGAGACCCCAGGAAGTGATGGACATTTTTTAAAAAAATATATATATATTTTGGGGTTGGTTTTTATGTTTATTTTGGTTCAGCAAGCGAACCTGAAAACTAATTTTAGAAGCCCTTGAAATGAAAAAAAAACAACTAAAGCAAAAATATATTGTCTTTACATCCCTTTCATCGATTGAATTCTGGAAACTGGTTGAACCTTCTTCACTGAGGTTCAGCTCAGGAAAATCTCAGAGCCCCCCCCATCTTTCTTGAATGGCTGTTGAATTATTTCAGAATAACTTGGCAGGTAGGGAACCACATAGGACTCTTAAGAATACCTTCTGATTCTTCAGGCATGGTGGCATGCAGCATTTCTCCGACCACCCTGGCAGGGCTGAATTAAGCCCATTATGCTTAATCGATAGCAAGGGACATATTACAAAGGCCCCGGCTGCTGCATTCCCGCTGTTGGCTTAATATGAACTTTTGCGCCACAAACGAAAGAGATTAATGGGTGAAAGAGCTGATTAGCATCTGCAGCTGTAATCAGCGTCTCCAAGGAGTCTGAAGTGCGTGACTGTCTATATCAGACCAAAGAGCTAGAGCAGAGGATTAGTGAGGAAGGGACACTGGCTTGACGTCAGGCAAATTAAAAGGCTGATTTACTAAGACTTTTTCCCCATTCTGTGTCTCTGGAAAAAATGCTTTGTCAATCAGGCCCTAAGGCCTGGATTTTCTAAGGTCGCAGACCTTAGAGAATCCGGCGGTAACAGGGGCGGGGGGAGGAGGCGAAGCGGGGGTGGGCTTGCAATAGCAGGCCCAACCCCCGATGGCACCCAATAGCGCCATCATAAAAGGTGGTGCTATTGGGCGCGCTACTGGCAGCGAAAAGGGTTCTTACCTATTCGCCGCCAGCGACGTTTCCGCCACGTCGCGTGCTTGCGATACGCTACGAAAATGACCCCCTAAGTTTGTTAAAAAAAAAAAAAAGAGAGAGAAAACTGTGCTTTAAAATGTTTCCCCAAGACTGCCATCCCTAGGAGGTAATCGCGTTTGGTGTTCCTTTAACTCTGACATCATTAAATTTATGTGATATGTTTAATTTAAAAAAATATTATATATTATGGAGCACCATTTAACAAGAGGGCAATATTGGGGGTGGCGTGGGGGAGTGATGAAAAGGTAGCATCAGGCTGCGGTTGCTTTGTTTCTTCTTTATTGATGACGTCAGATACAGCATTCTTTCATTTACGTCAGCGACGAGACATTCTACGTCAGCCTTCCTGCTCTGACGTCAGAGCGCAGCATGCACCTGGCTTTGACTCAGAAGGAAAGTCCTGAGCATTTATATTTTGGGGGAGCAGGGGAGGATACATACCTGCAATTTATATTTTGGGGGAGCGGGGGAGGATACATACCTGCAATTTGGAAGAATAGAATTAAATAATAACGGAAAGGACAAGAAAAAGAGGTTAAGAATAAAACAAACAAACAAAAAAAAAAACCTCAAGCAAGCAAGGGGGATGATGAGCTCCGAGAAATTATTCGAGCGTCTCTTCGAAATGTAAATTTCTTGCTGGCTAGGTGAGGTGAAGCGTTTTACTGTAAGAGGGTAATTATAACTCCTGCTTTAGGTTCTGTCATCGCTTGGGGCATGAGAGCCTGCCCTCTTCCGGCTGGAAGTGGATGCGGATCACACGCCCGATTGCATTAAATTGAAAAAGGGAAACGGAGTAAACAGGAAAGCAGCGGCCAGGCCAGCGCGCTCTCCGCAGTAAGGAAGACAGGGGCGGGGGAGGGAAGGGTTTTGCACGCTCTCAGGCGGAGTAAAGCACCTTGAAACCGACGGATCCAGAAACGGAAATCTGGGGATGGAGCCTGCTGGTTCCGTCCTCTGGCATCTGGGAAACGAGTCAAATGGCTGCACAGAAAGAGACAGAAAACATTGCCTCAACGTTTTCTGAAGGCAAGGAACCCCCACAACCAGGAAGTGTATTATTGAAGAATTGCCGGAAAAATATTACCTTGGGGTTTTTTGGGGTTTTTTTTGCAATTTTCCTCCATTGTTCCCACTAAACATTACTCCTGGGGGAATTCTGCGCAAACCTCCCCCCCCCCTTACATTTCTGCATACTTTCTATTGGACAAAATATCACAATATACATGACAGTCTTTAAATGATTAATTTAAAATGTAATACAGAAAAAAGATATTACTTAAGGATGCAGAGTTTTAAATATTTTGAGCAGAATTTCCCTAGAAGTTCACTGTAAGAGTGCCCCTTTCACCTTCTCCCCTTACTGCCCTGCCCAGTCTCATTTCATTTTACACTCTCAAGCCACAACTCCTCCACCCTCCACTATTTCTCTCCCCTCCACCTCGAGGCTTAACTCCGTTCACTTTATCTCCGCTCCCAGAGTTTGACCCCTCTCTCAGTACTGCCCCTCACACAGGCTCCCTCTCTCTCTCTTTTGCATACTTCCGCCCCCATAGAAGCTCCTTCTCTGTCTCTCGCAATACACCCTCTTATACAGGCTTCCTCTCTCTCTTGCACACACACATCCCCTCATACAGACACTCCCTCTCTCTCACTCGTGCACACACACACACACCTTCACACAGGCTCCCTCTCTCTCTTGCACACACACATCCCCTCATACAGACACTCTCTCTCTCTCTCACTCGTGCACACACACACACCTTCACACAGGCTCCCTCTCTCTCTTGCACACACACATCCCCTCATACAGACACTCTCTCTCTCTCTCACTCGTGCACACACACACACCTTCACACAGGCTCCCTCTCTCTCTTGCACACACACATCCCCTCATACAGACACTCTCTCTCTCTCTCACTCGTGCACACACACACACCTTCACACAGGCTCCCTCTCTCTCTTGCACACACACATCCCCTCATACAGACACTCCCTCTCTCTCTCACTCGTGCACACACACACACACCTTCACACAGGCTTCCTCTCTCTCTTGCACACACACATCCCCTCATACAGAAACCCTCTCTCTCACTCGTGCACACACACACACACCTTCACACAGGCTCCCTCTCTCTCTTGCACATACATCCACACATTGCCGAACCTGTGCTCAGAGTTTGACAGGTTAACCGAAACTCTGCCAGCTGTGGTACTCGAACAGCTGCAGACATCCGAAACACATCCAGGTCTTTGCCAGTTGGTGCATGAGGGGCCACGGATGCAGGTGCAAGAACGTTTATGTAAAGATGAAATTCTCCATCCATAATTGCTTTTGGTCTGACTTAAGAGGTCTTCAAGGGATCAAACATTCTGGCTGCCTGCTCTGTTGATGCCAAATTCGTCCCTTCACCTCCTGCTCCTATCAAGACAGGAGAGGAAGACGGAACAGCAGGGGCAGGGAGGGGGGCTCTATTAGGGAGCAGAGCGGCTCTCCCCTGCTCTGCCTGCTCCAGCTTCAGCCTCACCCTCTCTCTTCCTGGGAGAGGAGGAGCTGGGACAGGAAGCAGAGAGAGCTGGGCCTTCAGCCCTGCCGGCAGCACCACCTAACTGCCTCCAGGTGATTGAATTAGGCTGTGGGGGAACTTCAGAGCTTCAGGTTTGTTAATTCTGCAGCAGGTTGTGCATTATGTGGCAGTAGGCTAATTAGTGGCCTGGGAGCACTCCTTACCAGGATCACAAACGCAAAGCAGCTCTCCTGTTGGCTGCTGCTGTCAATAACAAGAGAAGGACTTTTGAATTCTTTCTAATCAAATTAACAGGCTTCTTTCAGAAATGCATATCCAATCACTGCTGCTTTCAGGACGAGGTTGTTGCAGCTCTCTTTGCGTTGATCTTCCAGCTAATACTGGAAGAATCCATGCAACTTATTCAAAACCCAGCTGCACGACTTCTAAACAAGTGCTAGAACATGAGGCCACAGTCCTTCCATTACACTGCGGCATCCAATGCAGGCAGGCAGTTATCAATCATAATTTATTAAGTAAAGTGACTTTCCCAAAGACCGCTGCCAGGCTGAAAATGTGTACCCCCAGCACGTCCATCTCCCCAAAGTCACTTGCCTGGCCGAGATACGAGAAAGGGCTTTCTCTACAGCAGGTCCCTGACTATATAATTCTTTGCCCATAGCTCCATGCCAGGCCACCCGAAGAAGCCCAGAGCTTTGAAGAAAGCATTCAAGACCTTCCTTGTCAAGGAGGCATTTGATCATCTTCCTTAGAGCTCCTTTTCTGCGCCCCCATTCCATCTGCCTTCGATATGATTTACAGAGTCTGGCGTACCCCTCAGCAACTGATTTGTGCTCGTTTGATTGTTGTTGTCTTTTATGTTCAATTAGTGTATTGCTTTTAGGTTTAGGACATTGTGCCCTGCCCCAAACTTTGCAGGGCGCGGACCACGAACATTTTAAATAAACAAACGAATGTCCCTCAACTGGCACATAACCGAGGGTTTCTACAGTAATTTATTCCATTATGTTGATTGCCAGAAGGACTCCTGGGGTTTTATTTCACCTCGCCAGAGCTCCTACACTTGGTTGCAGGTCTCACTGTGTGCAGCCGCCTCCTGGCTCATCCGGCAGGCACAGGAGTGACATACGGTTTAGCAAATCCTGTAAGGTGTATTTCATCATATTTTCCCAGCTTTTGGAAAAATGAGGTTATAAATAGGAAACCCCCCCCTCTTCCTCCTTCCCCACTAGAGCTTTGAGTTATTTGGCACCCCTGCTATCCATCTGAGATACCTGCGCTTATCTGGTCCATGAATCAGGCTTCTCTGCGGCTGCTATAGGACATCTAGGCTGCAAAGTTCAAAGGGTGTGCAAAACATTTATCCACCTGTAACGCTTAACCCCGTCTTCTTCCTGGACACCAGGGCCCAGCTGGGACTTGTGGGGGCCATCGTGCATCCCATGGATTCCTCCAGCGGGGGTTGGGGAGGGAAGACTTGCTTCAGGACCCCATTAAAATCTGGACCTTCCTTGTATTTCCAGTAACAAACTACACAGCCACACTGATTTGGGGGTTGGTCCAGATTCAGAGCCCCGAAGCTGGATAACCGGCTGAATTATGGCCAGATATCTTATTATCCGGCTCAGATTTATCTGGATAACTTCGGGGCGGTCCGGGAAGGAGTTACATTGGCCGGATAAGTTATCCAGCTCACTCTGATGTTCAGAGTCAGCCGGATAACTTATGCGACCAAACTAGGCAGATAAAGTTATGCAGCTAACTTTCAGATTGTCGGCTAAGTTCAGTAGTGCGGCTGCACCGCTGAATATACGCATTTATTTATTTTATTTATTGATTATTTTATATACTGACATTCGATCTGACATATCACATTGGTTTACATTCAGGAACTGTAGGTATTTACCTCCACATTTAACTGGATAGGTTGATCTGGCTGACTTTGCTGTCCCGACTGAATATGGACTTCAATAAGCTTACCGAGGTACTTGTGAACGAGTAATGATTCGACAGAATGTACAGCGCCTTCTAGCAACATCCACAGCAGCGCAAAAACTCCAGCCACAAAAATGCAGTTCACCAGCCAGCAGCGAGGGCTTCCCCTGACTCCTAGGTTCCTGTCAGGATGTTCTTCAGAGGCCTCCCCAGATGTGAGAATCCCCCTTATTGGTACCCGAAGAAAGCCAGTGAGGTAAATTTTTCATTTTGTTTTTATTTATTTTTTTAACTAAATGGGAAAAGTAAAAGGAGAGGGGTGCGCCAGTGCTGCTGACATTTCAATATTGAACTCCCTCCAATTCTAGGCCTTCCTCTATTTCCCCACCCTCCCCGGATGCCTCTTACCTCCTTCCGGGGGGGGGGGGTGTCCCTGAGGTCTAAGTGGGGCAAGAGTAATCCCTA
This sequence comes from Rhinatrema bivittatum, assembly GCF_901001135.1. NCBI lineage: Eukaryota > Metazoa > Chordata > Amphibia > Gymnophiona > Rhinatrematidae > Rhinatrema > Rhinatrema bivittatum. Next base: position 27,154,829 of record NC_042618.1, on the reverse strand, counting down.
AGTTACTCCTGCCCCACCGGGTCCCATTTTCAAAATGGCGCCAGCTGGTCCTGAGGCGCGCACCAGACTGTTGTACAGTCCCTCCGCTGCACAGCCTTTCCAGCAGCACCCCATACCCCTTCCTGGAGCCTGGACTTAACTCCACCTCTTCACAAATCTTAGGGAGCTCCCAAAAGTGCAGGAAACCCCCCAAAGGAATCTCTTTAGAGCCCTCCACCACTGCCCCAGGCTCCACTCCCTCCCTCAGAAACCTCACGTATCAGCTTTCCTTCCTTCCTTCTTCCTTGCTTTCAGGTCGATACAGTAAAGTGTGCTCTGTCGGAGCGCACTGTCAGCCTGCCCTGGACGCGTGTTTTCCCTTACTCCTTATTCAGTAAGGGGAGGAAAACACGCGGCCCACCCGCGGCACCTAATAGGGCCCTCAACATGCAAATGCATGTTGATGGCCCTATTAGGTATTTGCATGCGATTCAGTAAGTAAAATGTGCAGCCAAGCCGCACATTTTACTCTAAGAAATTAGCGCCGACCCAAAGGTCGGCGCTAATTTCTTCCGGCGCCAGGAAAGTGCACAGAAAAGCAGTAAAAACTGCTTTTCTGTGCACCCTCCGACTTAATATCATAGCGATATTAAGTCGGAGGTCCCCAAAAGTAAAAAAAAGTAAAAAAAAAAAAAAAAAAAAATTGAATTCGGCCCGCGGCTGTCGGGCTGAAAACCGGACGCTCAATTTTGCCGGCGTCCGGTTTCCGAGCCCGTGGCTGTCAGCGGGCTCGAGAACCGACGCCGGTAAAATTGAGCGTCGGCTGTCAAACCCGCTGACAGCCGCCGCTCCTGACAAAAAGGAGGCGCTAGGGACGCGCTAGTGTCCCTAGCGCCTCCTTTTCCCCGTTTTTCCCGCGTCACCTCATTTAAATACTGAATCGCCCGCACCGGCGAAGGGCCGGTGCGCGCGCCGGGAGAGCGGGCGTTCGTCCGCTCTCCCGCGGTCTTACAGTATCGACCTGTTTGTTTGTCGAGGGTTTTTTTTTTTGGCAGAGCAGGGTGAACAACTACGGAGCTGTTCTCCAGGTGCAGAACCTTGCCCTGTTCCTACTCCATGAGTCTGGGGCCCTGCCTTCTGTGCACAAGAAGAACAGGACTTAGGAGCTGTGAGGCCAAGGCAGCCACAAAGAGGAGAAAAGAGGGAGAACGATACCTCGAAAATGTCTCCAAAAAAACGCAACCCCAGAATCCAGTTATTAAAAACCCAGACCTCAGCCTCACTGAGAGACGAGAGTCTCCTTGGACTCTTGTAGGGGTGAAGCAGGGATGTTTTCCGTGGAAGAGCCCAGAAATGTATTGCCCTGAAAAATAGGCCGACTCCTGTGCGTTTTATTTTAAGAGAGATATTGATGATGAGTTGGGGGACCTTGTGACTGATAAATCTCTTGAGGACGTAATCAGGGTATCGCTTTTGAAATGCAACATCTGTCAAGCTTTTCTGGGACATAGCTTCCTCACGCCATTTCCCCCTCTTATGCTGCATACTCATTTGTAGTGAAATCTGTGATTCACTCGAATACGTTTGACCTCATGAAGGAAAGCGTAACTCCCGAAAGCTAGCCAAGAAATCTATTAAGTTAGTCTAATAAAACGGTATCACCTCCTTTTGTTTTCTTTATTGGCCTTTAATTTGGTTGCTACAGGAAATCCTCAAAGATTAAAGATTATCCATAGGTTTCCTAAGAATATGGTATATCTGTGTAGCTGGTCTCCCATTTGTGCTGCGAACCTCATCCAGGGGTGCTATGGGTTACCAGAGTTCAAGTCCGGTGGGATGAATGTTATCTTCCTGGGCCCCTGGCACGGTCACTAGCTCTTGAGTACCCAAGCTCACACACCAGCTGGATGATGCTCACCAAGTGCGCAAGAATCCAGAGTAAGAGCAAGGACATAAAAAGAGCAGCAATCAACCCAATGTCCATCCATACGCTAGTAAAAATAACCAGAGTCCTGGGTGGTGTTCCAAAGAACAGTTTACTCTAAATGAAAAATGAGTATCCAGGCCAGAATTGAAAAAAATAAAGAATAGCATAAAAAATATTTGTGATGAAAACCATGGTTTCCTTGTCCATTCTAGATCTCCTCACTGGTCTCCTTTCTCCTGCACCACCATCCATGTCAAGGAACCCGTCCCCTTGAAGGGTAGGGTAACCGGAGTGTAGCTCCCGCTTATACTGCTCGAAAGATGAAACCACCTCTCCTCACTCAAATATCTTAACAAAGTTCAACAAGTACAAAAAACTCTCAAACTGTAATCCAGCTCTCCAAAAGTTACATTTCTCTTGAGGTCTCTGGTGAAGAGATCCAATTTCTTCTCACCCTTGCTTCTCTACACAGACAAAAAAAAAATCTTTTGATTTCAGCCTTCCAATATCCCAGGGAAACGCCTTTCCCTCCAGACTGAATCAATCTTTTTCCAAAAGTCTCTCTACTCCAAACATCTCAGCTGTTGATCAAGGACCCCCAAGGACGAGGAAAAGATCCAACAGCCAAGCTCCTACTGCTTCTCCAGTCACCTTCCCACTCACCTGAGATCCAGGGATGATTCTCTAGTTTCTTTCCTTCTCATCAGCTCCTACTACTTGCCTGCCTACTAAATTACCGAGCATGCTCCAGGGGATTTGATAACCCCTGTGGCACTGTGTGCTGTCAGAATGGCCAGAGAATAGACGTGGGCTTTTATTCCATCAAAACAACTCTGCAGTTCTTCACAGAGTATAAACAAAAGTAGCAATGTCTCAACTTACAGTCTCTTGGTCTGGGCTGGTTAAGGTTCTACCTGAAGGGCCTCTTGTTCCCTTCCCAAGATCCTCCTCCCAAACCAGGATTCCCTAGTCTCTGTGCTTAAGATGGCCCAGACCAGATCCCTGCCCCGACCTCTGGCCTGTGTCCTGGATCTCCGCTGCCTTCAGCCTGCCCTGACCTTGGCCTGGTCTTGGACTCCTGTCTTGCTGCTACCCCCAGAACCCTCTTAAGACCTGCCAGCCATCAGAACCCAAGGACTCAACCCATGGGGGAGAAGATTGGTACAGGTGAAGCTCCAGTTTGACCCACTTGGGCTGCGTCCACCTGCTGTCAGTATGGACCATATGGGCTTGCTTGTCCGGTAGTGCCAGCCACACCAAAGCACAAGGGTCCACATGGAGGTGGAGTGCTGACTATAAGAAAAATTTTAAGGGTGAGAGAAATGGTAAAGGGATGAAGGCGGGGAACAGAGGGATATGGGGTGGGGTGGGTTGCAAGATGGAGATGATAGGGAAGTGAAAAGATGGTGATGTGAGGGGTAGATGTAGAGGCAGAAAAGAGAGAAATTGAGAAATATGAGAGGAAAGAGAAGATAGGTGCCAGAGACAAATGTAAGGGAAGACGTGATGAAGACAAGAAGAAAGGAGAAAATACAATGGAAAGGACGACCTATATGTAACAGGCCCCAATAGGAAGCCAGGAATCACACCTCAAACACAGTCTCAGATAATAAAGATTCCTCCTGATGTTAATTTTATCTGACTGCCCAGGATTCCCCTTCTTCTAAGCTTTTTTTTGCATTGCTTGGCTCACAGTCAATCAGTACAGTAAATGGTAAACAGCACTATGAATCTAGAAAGTTTCCAAGTTAAGCTATTACTGATGAATTGTGTAAATTGATAAATGGATTCATTACAGCCCTGGGTGCTCAACGATCAATTCTTACCCTCCAGCTCTCTGGTACGTTTGTGACCTCTCACTTCCATTAAAGTTATGCTGGTGGTCAAGCCAATTCAGGCAGGTGGATTTCACTTTTCTCCCTTCCAGTTACCGAGGTAGTGTGCCTGCTCCCTCCCAGTAAATGCTAGGCCGGTTCTCTAACCAAGTTGGATGTATTACAAAGGAAAAAAATCCCAGTTCTCATACCTTTCCTGTTGTTCTTCCATTTTACTACTTCTTTTTTTTTTGATTTAAACATTTTTTATTAAAGCAAAGGAGAACTGAGCAGCACCATAATACAGACCATATCATGTAAAACAAGAATAGCTGCATCAATACAGAAAGAGTAAAGTCAACATAAATTCCAATGCTTCAACAAGGAAAATTTTGTGAATGTTAATGTGAACAGTATCTTCCCCCCCTCCCCATCCCTCTTCCTCTCTTAACATAGAAAACAAGACATGAAAAGCATAAGAGCATAAGGTGGCATTGCTAGTGAAACATAATGACTGTGCGACATATCCTGGTGAGCTATGGGTGCAAGTATACAAAGGAGCATGAACAGCCAGACGACAGAGATTTCAAGGCATGAAACGCCTAAAGTATAACACATAGAACCAGTAACCAATGATGATATTACTGATGGCCTTGATCCTGAGCTGTTATCCAGATCTGGTAAGGTCCCCAGGTCTTAAGGAATGCTGGCATGAGATCATGATGAAGCGCTGTAAGGCGGGCAAGCCGATAAATCCCATGAAGTATCTGTTGGGCCTCAGGTAGTCCCGGCGCCAAGGTGTCCCTCCAGCGACGCGCCAAGGTCAAGCGAGCAGCTATGAAAACCTGTTGCAAGAAACGTTGAGCATCTTTACTAATAGATTCCAACGGTAAACTTAAAAGAGCATGCCAGGGCTGTACTGGCAGAGGCAGAGATAAGATATTAGAAGTCCAGAGAATAATCTTCTGCCAGAACTCCGTGACCCGTGGACACTGCCACCATACATGGTAATAGGTGCCCTCCAGACCACATTCCCGCCAGCAATACTGTGATGTAGAAGGGAACACTCTGTGTAGTCTGTCCGGTGAGTAATGCAACGGTAAAGCATCTTGTAGCAGTTCTCCTGGAGCCGAGCTGATATGGAACATTTATACGCAGTCAAAAAGATGAGGTCCCACTCAGTGTTGGAGAGCGTGTGCTCAAAGTCCGCAGCCCATACGGATTGTTGGCGAAATGGGACAGCTGTACGTCCAGCAAGGATCTGGTAGATTTTTGAAATTAGTCCAGTAAGTTGGTTGGCATGGGAACAATAGTTTTCAAAAAGCGTACTGGTTAGTCGCATAGTACCTGCCCTAAGTGCCCTTTTAACAATATGATACAATTTAGCATACAGAAGAAAATCAACAGAACTCATGGAATAACGAGAGCGCAACTCCTCCGGATTCATCAGCGCGCCCTGGTTCAATACATGCTCTAAACGGGTGATACCCGCTAATACCCATTGTGAGGTCACGCCCGTCAGGGAGGACTTAGGTAATAAAGCATTAGTAAAGATATGAGTAAGCACCGTATAGGGTTCGGGGCCGACAAGCTTAGACTTCCATTGTGCCCATAGCTTAAGTGTGGTAGCTAAAGCGTAAGGGGTATAAGCGATTCCCTGCCATGTATGTTTGGGTTGCCAGGGCAAAGCCGTTAGAGGTGCGCACCGGAGAAGGTGCTCTCAAACAGCGTCCACTGTGGGGTCTTTACAGTTCTATGCAGTATAACAAGAGCTCTAAGTTGCGCTGCGTAATAATACCATTCCACATTCGGGACATTAAGCCCCCCTCTGATCTTTGGCAAATACAGTGTGCTGCGAGCAACCCTGGGTGGTCTTTTCCTCCAAATAAACCCAAAAATAAGGGCTTGCCATTTTCTAAGTATTGCGGGCGGTAGATAGAGAGGTATGGTAGTGAAGAAATAAAGAAACCTAGGGAGAATGTTCATTTTGATAATGGCAATACGTCCCATCCAAGAAAAGGTTTCTCTAGACCACTTCCCCAGATCCCTCTGTATGGTTTGTACGAGGGGCGTATAATTGAGATAAAAAAGCTGACTGGCATGACTCCCAATACGAATGCCCAGGTATTTTAACGCTTTAGGCGCCCATTTAAAAGGAAAGAGTGTTTTAAGGGACTCCACCTCTGCTCCTGGAAGATTAAGGTTTAAAATTTCAGATTTATCATAGTTTACCTTAAACCCTGAGACCTCGCTGAAGGCCTGCAGCTCGGAAGTGATCCCCTGTAAAGAAGTGAGTGGGTCAGTCAGAGTGAACATAATATCGTCTGCGAATAAGGAGATCTTAAAATGATAGGAATTCCGTGTTACTCCAACAATATTAATGGCCTCTCGAACGCGGGTGGTGAAGGGCTCTAAAAACAAAGCAAACATTAAGGGAGACAGCGGGCATCCCTGTCTGGTACCGCGTCCGATCGGAAAAGCCTCTCCATATCTGCCATTTATTTTAACTCTGGCTGCCGGGCAATCGTATAGTTTACTTAACTAGTGAGTAAAGTAAAGGCCAAAACCCATACGCTTCAGCGTTGCAAAAAGAAAAGGCCAGTGAACTAAGTCAAACGCCTTCTCTGCATCAAGCGAGAGAAGCACCGTCGGCACTTGGGTATGATGTACATAATCAATAATGTTCACAATCCTGCGAACATTATCCGCTGCCAAACGGCCGGGAACAAATCCCACCTGATCACTATGGACCAAGCTGGGCAATACACAGTTCAACCGAGCCGCCAGTATGCGAGCCAAAATTTTTAAGTCTATATTTATCAGCGAAATTGGCCTATAGGAGCCACAAACGCTGGGGTCTCTGCCGGGCTTGGCAATAACGGAAATCCCCGCGGTATTAGCATCTCGAGAGAAGCTGCCCGTGGTCCGCAAGGAGTTAAACAGGTCAGTAAGGGGAGCCACCAAGGTAGTGGAGAACTTTTTGTAGTAGCTGGCCGTAAAACCATCTATCCCTGGCGCTTTTCCGACCTTCAGGGTTTTAATCGCCTCCATCACTTCAAGTTGAGAGATAGGTTTATCCAACATCTCATAATGCACAGAAGATAAAGTTGGCAGTGTGACTGTATCCAAATAATGTTGTATGGCCTCCCCTGAAATAGTGTCCACCGATGTGTATAAAGCCGCATAGAAATCAGAAACGCCTTCCTAATGGCAGTCGAGGATGTGGCTGTCACTCCCCGTTGGTCCCGGATCTTAGCTACCAGTGTTAATGCCCGAGCAGCTTTCAACTTCTGAGCCAAAATCTTACCCGCCTTATTGCCCCCCTCAAAGTATTTCTGTTTTAACATAGATAGATTATGACTAATAACAGCATCGTCCAAAGCACTTAGGGAATCCCTGACACGGGTTATCTGTTGATAGGTCTTTTTGGAGAGTGTGAGGGTATGCTGCTTAATTAGAAGATCCAATTCATGTAGCAAAGCCCGTCTGTTCTTATCCCTCTCCTTATTACAAAATGCTGCCCGCCCAATAAGAATACCACGTGCCACCGCCTTGGAGCAGTCCCATAAAGTAGTGGGAGCTACCTCATCTGACTGATTGAGATCAAAATATTCTTGAAGTTGGTTAGTCATGGTTTGCACAAAGGCAGAGTCACGCAGCAATGCATCATTGAGTCTCCAGGTGCGCAGTCCAGGATCAGCACTCTGCATATTGATCTCCACCCACACAGGGGCATGATCCGACCAAGTTGCATTTTCGATACCTACACGGCCCACGTCATTTTGAGAAGTACGGGATATAAAGAGATAATCTATGCGAGAGTAAGTATTGTGTGGTTTGGAATAGAAGGTATATGTACGAGATCTGGGATATCTCTGCCGCCAAATATCTTCCAGGCTCCAAAACTCCAGGAAATCGCGCCAAGCCTTTCGTACCCCCCTTAGACGTGGACCCTGTAGTGGATGAGTCCAAATTGGGAACCCTAGTAGCATTAAAATCTCCACCTAATATAATCTCACCCTCAGCATGTTGTTGAAGTAAGCCATTCAGAATCCTAAAAAATGTGATCTGGTTTCCATGCGGGAAGTAAACATTTAGTAATGTATACACTTTGTTGTCAACCTTAATTTTAAGCAAAATATATCTACCGGAGCGATCCACTTGCTGGTACAATACCTCATGAACAAAAGATTGTGCGATCAATATCCCCACTCCCGCATACTTAGCATCACTAGAGCTGGCTGCCCAATATGCCCCCGGGTATTGCTGAAAAGTAAGAAGGCGCTCGTGATGTTTTCGAACATGCGTTTCCTGTAAATAGACAAGGGCTGCGTTACTAGAACGGAGTTCTTGCTGTAACAGGGAGCGCTTCTTTGGCGTATTTAACCCCTTCACATTTAATGACATGATACGGGTAGCCATCTAATCATAAAGGAAAAAAGAAAACCGCTCCATGACTAGGAAGCGCAGCAGCTTTTGGAACAAAAAGCACCACTGAGCACAGGGTATGCGACATCCTGGGACGACCAGCAGAGAAGTATGAATCTCAGCCATGCCACCAAACCATCTGAGAGAAGAAGGATCCCCTAATAACCATCCCCTAGTAATGGAAGCCAACCCACATATAATCACCTGGGTTAGAATCCCCCGGGGGAGCCGGCTGTCCATGACAAAAGCAGACCTCCCCATCCCCCCCCCCCCCCCCCCCACCAGGCCCATAAGAGCACAAACAGTAAAAAATAAACAGTGCTGAACTAGAATATGTAAAAGTCCTAACATATGAACCATGCCTCAAATAAGATAGAAAACCTGTAGCAGTCCAAACATGGTATGCCAACATTCCGAGTACAGTCTTTCGACTATGCAAAACATCAAATTGCCAAACCTGCGGATAAAAGGAAGTAAACAGCGCTGCGGTCTAGGTTTTAATAACCGGACGCCGCTCAAAGTCAACCCTTCTCTGCTGCTGCAGCTGTGGATGCTGAAGATTGCCGGCGCAGGCGTTTCCCGCCCTTGCCCGCCCTTTGCCAGCGTGGAAGAGAGCTCAATTTTGCAGGGGCCGCCGCCATTTTGGGAGCCTGAAAATGAATAGGAAGTTGTGCTTGTTGAAATGCTTCAATGGCTTCAGCTAAGCAGGTAATGCGATAGGTAACACCCTTTACCTGGAACTGTAATCCAAATGGATAGGTCCACTTATATTTTATAGCACAGTCCCGGAGATTGGCCGTTACTTCCCGGAGATCGTACCGCCGTTTCAAAGTAATAGGCGCTAGATCCTGATATATTTCAAGCATGTGATTGTTCCATTGCAGAGATTTAATTTTCCGCGCGGCATCCAGAACTTTCGTTTTCTGCCCAAAATCATGAAAGCATACGATTATATCGCGAGGTCTGGAATCCCTGCGTTGCCCCAAGGAGTGATGTGCCCTATCAAAGCGTATAGCAAGCGCCGATGTGTTCTCAGGGTCCGGCTCCGAGCTATCAAAATTGAGAATATGAGAACATATCTGCCGCACCACTGCCGCCGCATCCGCATAATCCGCTGTGTCTGGAACTCCGCGGATTCTAAGGTTGCTCCTCCGGCTGCGATTTTCGAGGTCTTCGACCTTATCCGCAAGTGCAGTGAGATCCGAAGTAAAAGTGGATTGCTGAGCAGTCAACTCGTTTATAAGCTCCCCATGGTGGTCCGCTCGTGTATCGAGCTCATCCACGCGGGAGCCGAGAGCATTAAAATCTTCTTTGAGGTCGGCCATTGCTGCCAGGAGGTCGGTCTTGTGCTGGTGCAAATCAGCCCGAAAGTCAATGAACCAGGAGCGAATTTCATTCCTTAGGTCCGCCTCCGTACTAGCTATAATAGGTGGCGATGCAGCCCCCTGCTCTGCATCCGAGATCGGATCCATGTGCTCCGGCGAGGCTGAGGCTATATCTGCGGAAGCAGGCCCCGATTCCGGCACAGCCCGACCGTATGAAAACTGTTTTAAGTCAGTAGTTTTCCTTTTGGTGGCCATGGGCAGATGAATTCCCAAGTTGTGGTAGCTCTGAGGCAGTATTTGCCACAAGTTTGTACCAAAATACGCCAAAATTAGAGTGTTTTAGGCCCGGTGGGGACGGAGCTCGTCCTTCATACGTCTGCTCTCATCAGCCAGCAAACAGCGCCCCCCCCATTTTACTACTTCTACTACTAAACATTTCAATAGCGCTACATGACATACTCAGTGATATACAAACACACAAAAGACAGTCCCTGCTCAATAGAGCTTACAATCTAATAAGACAAACATACAGGACAAGAGACTCGGGGCATTTCCTAAAGCAAGACAATGGTTAAAAAGAAAAGAAAGTTAGTTAATGAGGCTAAAAGCAGATAATCAGGCCTGAGATTTAAAAGCAGCCTCAAAAAGGTGGGTTTTTAGAGGGGATTTAAACACGGCGAGAGAGCAAGCATGACGCTCCGGTTCAGGAAGACTATTCCAAGCACACAGCGCAGCCAGGTGGAAAGCACGGAGTCGGGAATTGGCAGTAGATGAGAAGGGCACGGATAGGAGTGACTTATCCGAAGAGCGGAGTACACGAGGAGCGCTGTAGAGAGATTTAAGACAGGAGAGATAGTGAGCTGCTGCAGAGTGAAGGCATTTGTAGGTGAGAAAGGCGAGCTTGGACTCTATGCATTGACTTCAGAAGAGGGGTTATGTGAGTGCAGTGATTGTTCTAGTTGATTGCACCAGTTTTCTTATCTCTCCCCTTAAATCTCCATGGTGGTAACACGTGTCTCCTCCTCCCATCCTTGACGCCTTCTCCATGAGGATGAATGAAGATTCATCCCTCTAAGAGGATGCAGATGATCCTGCAGCTCCTCTTCATGTTGAAACATCTGGGTGCCAGGGTACTCAAGGAAAGTTCCTAGGCCTGGTTCTTGCTCTTTTGGGTGGATGGGTGGAGGGGGTACTGCAGAGGCAGTCTCTGGAGCCACTGGGAGGGAAAGAGAGCAACTCGGTCATTGCTCAACAGCTGCCAGAGGAAGAGTAAACTTATGCCAGATTCCAGAGGGGGGGGTCATGGTCTGTACCTCTCTGTTGGGTGATTGTTACTTCAGTGCTTGGGCTGGGCAGGAAGGGGAGAGGGATTAAAAAGTGGAGATAAGCACCAAGATAGCCATGAGTAAAGACTCTTGGTGCCAGTTGGACTGGAAGCCCAAGGAGTAGGAGTTTACCAAGTTAAACAAAAAGTAATCTGTACAACTTCCGTCCTGTCTATTGCACGTTATTAATTAGTCTGATCTGGGCTGTGAGTCAAGCTTTGCCCTAAAAGAATACCGTACCATGCTCCGCTCTGCATTCCCGGGGTCATTCTGTGCTAATATCCTATTGTGCCTCACCAAAGAACACTCACTGCTGCAATCGCAATCATACAAGCAGATGATTTCAAAACAGAAGTATCCTATAGGCTGGGATGGCCGGGCCTCACGAGCCACAAACAGGCCAGGTTTTCAGGATATCCACAATGAGTATGCATGAGATGGATATGCAAACAGTTGAGGCAGTGCATGCACATTTATCTCATGCATATACATTGTGGATATCCTGAAAGCCAGACCCATCTGTGGCTCTCGAAGTCCAGAGTTGACCAGCTCAGCTAAAGGGTGAAATATGCAAAAAAATATGCAAAAAATATATATTGAAACTTTTTATAAAAAGTTAGATTTTTTTTTTCTTTTACTTGGTTGTTTTCTGCAAAGTGGATACAGAAAGGTCACTGGCATTTTTCATGTCTCCTTGAGTTCTGTTCTAGTATTCTACGCTGTACCTGCTTTGGCAGATGGAAGATAAAAGGTGGGTAGGGTCAAGTCAACCAAAGTAATGTTCAGTGTGATCAATCATCAGGAATCTTGAGAGCAGAGTAAAAATATCCCCTGGCTTCCCTGTTTGTTACTGATCTTAATTAATTGATTTTTCCTTAATCACAATGCCCTAGCTCGAGTCTTCTGATGCAGCCTGGCCTGATTTAGGGAGATTGCTGGCTGGGATTACGGGCCCCGTTGGAGCGAATGGAGTCGATTTTCTGCGGTGCATAGGAGCTGGAGCAGGCAGGTCTACTTGTGTAGCAGTCATGCGAGACTTTTCTTTCCAGCACAACAGGAAACCCAAACAAAATGCTGCATAGGCATGTGAGACTGCGAGAAAGCACAGTGATCCTTGGTTATAACTGGGGAGTCTCAAACCATTGTCATGAGGAGGAGTTGTGATAGCTGCACCTGACTGCTGTGACAACTTTGCGGGAAAACCAAGATTTGTTAGTAAAAGATTTATAGTGACTTAGAATGAAGGTGAACTTCCTGGTTTGATGGGGCCACATAAGGACCTCAAATCCCATTTCAAGCCTACCCCCCCTGGTTTATTTCTTGACAGAAATGCCATAAACCCCAGATGTTCTCCGGCTTCCCCCTCACTTCTCTATACCTAGGGACCCTCTGGGCTTGGTCCCAGGCTCCCAGACTTTCTTGAATGCCACCTCCACTGGAAGGGCTGTTCCAGGAATCCACCTCCCCATTCCATGAAGAAACATTTTCTAGAGTTTGTTCTAGGTCTACCCTCTTTGAAACTCACATGACCTCTAGCTCTGGAACTCCCTCTCCATTGAAAAGTGCATGCTCCTAGCACATTATTCATATCTTTGAGGTATTTGAATGTCTATCCCTTCACCCTCACCCCTTCTTTAGAGTATACATATTCAGGACTGTAAATGTCACTTCATAGGATTTTTGGTGCAAAGTCGACATCGTTTTGGTAACGCTTCTCCGGGCTTCCTCTTTTCTGTCTACCCATTTGACACGGGGCTTGAGTCTTTGGGCTGTGGCGTGATTAACGCAGCCCAGCAAGCGAATCAGCAGGGCCGACGCCAACAGCAGGCAGACACACTCAAGCTGGGACTAGACTAGGCTTCACCTTTACCAGCCTCTCCCCCCGCAGGTCGAGCCCTGGGTTTCTGAGGCCGGCAGGACTTGGGCGAGAGTCCTGCAAGGGAGTGGTCAGGCGGAGTCGAACACAGCAGAAGTGGGGGCAGCTGGCAATCGGGCAGAGTCAGTATCTGGGCCGAGGTCAAGGCACGGGAGGACTGACAGGAGGAAGAGCAGAGGCAGGGACCAGGAGAGGAGCAGGACAAGGGCTGAGAAAAAGGAAGGCATTTGCTGGACTGGAATGAGGCAGGAGCAGGAGGCTAGCAACCCAAACTACAGGCAGAACACCCGGCAGGAGAGCTGTTGCTGAGTTGCTAGTAAGTGGGACAGCTGGGGTTTAAATACCCTGCCGGCCGTAACGTCAACTTCGGGCTGAAGGAGGTGTGCTGGAGGAGGTGTGCGCACACGCACGTAGGAGACAGCCCTGGCGTCGGCGGCATCCTGCCGCAGGAATGGTGGTGTCGGGGTGAGTGAGGCTGGCCGTGGGATGGCCCCGCGGTCGGCCAAACGTGGTACCCTGCAGGGCATAGTTTCCAGAACTGGACACGGCACTTCTCACCGATGACTGGTGCAGAGGAATTACCACATCTCCTTCTACTGGTAAAACTCTACCTCTACAAAAATATTGTTTTCGCTGAATATACTGGTCCCACGGGTCTGCTCCTCCCGGTCCCACTTAATATCTGATTAAGCTAGACTAGAGCTCATGGCTGTGCAACGAAATGGCGGCGGCCTCGGGGGTCAACCAGTGCCATTTCAAAATCAGGACTCGGCAGGCAGGAGCACCCGGGGATCATTCTTGCCCCATTCAAACTTCAGAGAGCCCACGAAACGGATGAGAGGCATCCAAGGGAGCAGTGTGGGGAGCGGGCAGGAACACGGGGGAAAGGCCCAGGAGGTTTCAGTTTTTACATTTCAGTGGCACGGAGTTTTATTTCGTGAAAAGGGAGGCAGAATCCTGACCCCTTGATGTCCTTTGGACTTTTTTCCCCCTCTTTTTTTTTCTCCTGTTTCTTTTGATTCTTTTGTTTCAGATTTTATACTTTTCAGCCATGTGAGTCTTCTCCTCGTGCACGTTACCCGCCTCTCTCTGGACGCTCAGGGATTGTTTTTCAATGTGCTCTGTGCATATAAAAACCCTTATTTCTGCACAAGGACGCTTTGAAAATCAGGTGGGAGGGAGGGTTCTGCGGATGTGCATAATCCCATTACCTGTGGGGTGGGACAAGGATTTGCACTCGCAACTTTGACGGTAACTTTCGAAGCGGTGCGCAGGCGCACGTGCGGGCGTCCGTCGGCCCGTGCCCAGTGACGCGGATGATTCTTAACCTTCGCGCATATATGCACGCAGGTTACGAAACAGCCTGACCACGCACACACGTGCGCGCAATTTTAAGTGGAGGTGCGCATGTGCACGCAAATCCCCCTTCTACCGCGTAAATGGGGAGATTTTTTAAAGGGACGCGTGCCAACGCCACTGCCACTAATACCAGTTCATTCCCAGTTCGCCCAGCTAAGGGATAGGTCTTCCTTCCCCCCCTATTAGTCCTGACCTTTAAAACCCCGCTGATCTGCCTGGATTTTATCGTTTTATCACTTACACGCCATCCATAGCAGAAGTAAAGTTAGACGGCGGGGGATCCCGGCGTGCGCCAGTGCGCGTGGGTATTTACGGGCAAATTTCAGGTTAAAGTCCCGGAAGGCCCGTGCCCCGCCCAGACCACGCCCATGTCCCTTTTTAAAAGCGTTTCGTTTGTCTGTGCGCGTGTATCCGGGCGGCTTTTAAAAAAAAAACACCCGCTCGGCGCGCGTCGGCCCAGCATATTCACACATCCCGGGACCGATGCACGCATCGGGCTCTTAAAATTCACCTCTATGTGCGTAAATCTGCGCACAGCGAGTGCCGCCCGCTCCGAGCAGGGGTGTAGCGTTCTGTAAGTCTGTCCGTGCAAGGAGCGAGACAACTTAAGCATTTTCAAAGCAGATTTTAGTCCTAGGCGGGCTGCCTGAAAATGACCCCGTGAAATACAGGCTGCTCAGTCACACGGCCCACTGTGTTTTGTTTTTCTTTCTTTTTCTGGGGTGGGAAGGTAGCTGTAATACGCTTTGAGTTCCGCACCCCCAATCATTTTCAATACTCGGCTCCTACCTGCTGGTAAGGTTATTTTTTTATTCTCTCTCCTTCAAGCTCTACAGTCAGGAATGTCTTGCATAGAATTTGTATTTTCCCTTTGGGTGAGGGCGTCTTCCTTCCTGATGCTTACAGGTTGCAATGCAAGGAGAGGCAGAGGTGAAGTAACCAGACTGAGGCTTGAGGTCAGATCAGGGTCGCTGTCTTGCTTTTATTTCCGTGTTATTTATAGATCTGGCTTTGCGGTTAATCAACTGGAAACAGGAGCTGGAAAAAAAACATCCTTGGTGACATAATCGCCAGGGAACAAAGTTAAAAAAAAAATGTTTAAGGAAGCTTTTTCAAAGATGTTTTAGTAAAAGGAAAGCACGTCTGGGAAGCTCACAGGATATCCCAACCTTTGAGAAAGTATAAACTATTGATGCATTAGAATTTCACCCCAAAATAGTAGCGCTATCAGCATTATTTAATATTTCCAGGCTTCAGGTGCCATAGAATCACAAATTATGGAGAATGAAGACGGAATACAGGACTAAGTTATACAGAAATGTATAGTAAATTGGATCTTTTAACTTACTGGACCTTTCTCTAGGGCAGGGGTTCTTATCCTGTGTGGTCCATGGACCCCTATGGGTTCATGGATGGCCTTTATGGGGCCTGTGATCCAAACACATACAAAAAAAGCCCAGCATCCTGTTTCCAACAGCAGCCAATCCAAGTCACAAGAATCTGGCAAGAACCCAAATATTAAACAGATACCAAGCTACTATTGCTTATTAATTAATAGCAGTTTATGGAATTCTCCTCTAGGAACTTATCCAAACTTTTGTTAAACCCAGTTACACTAACTGCCATAACCATATCCTATGGCAATGAATTCCAGAGCTTAACTATACACTGAACAAAAATAATTTTCTTCGATTTGTTTTAAATGAGCTACATGCTAACTTCATGGAGTGCCTCCTAGTTCTTCTATTATCTGAGAGAGTAAATAACTGATTAAAACATTAAACTGTTCAAGTCTTTTCATGGTTTTGTGGACCTCTATCATATCCCGCCTCAGCTGTCTCTTCTCCAAGCTAAACAGCCCTAACCTCTTTAGCCTTTCCTCATAGGGGAGTCGTTCCATGCCCCTTATCATTTTGGTCGCCCTTCTCTGCACTTTCTCCAGTGCAGCTATATCCTTTTTGAGATGTAGTGACCAGAACTGCACACAGTATTCAAGGTGCAATCTCACCATGGAGATTATGTACAGACCGCACCGAATTTAAAAATCAAGCGAGACGAATGGCAGATTGATTTTTCGAGCGGGGATACCCAGTCCTGTGCATAAAGTCAGCATACCATAGAGCTCTCTGCTCCAATAGAGATTATTTATTTCTGAAAAAAACACCAGAGGAATCAAACCCACAAACCTTGGTTCTCAGACATACAGTGGCATCCCCAGCTATCAGCAGAGCCATACGAAAGCACTGGGAAATTTTACAGGAAATTCATCCTTTATTTCAAAAACCTGTTTGCATTGCATTCTCCAGGGGACGCAACATTAAAGAACATGTTGTGCACTCAAGCATATACAACCCTCCGGCAGTGATGGAAAATATGAAAACTTGTGTGAAGTGTATGCATTGCCCTTTGAAATCTACACAAACTACCATCAAACTTGCATCGGGACACGTATTATATGCGATTTTTTTGCCCATGCTCACTAATTTATGTGGGCATGACTAAGTGACTGATACGTACCCGGCTCACTGAGCACAAATGCTGCCTAAATACCGGCAGATTGGAAGAACCACTTGTTGCTCACTTTAAAGAACTTGGTCATGTTTACACTGACATTAAATGGATGGTGTTAGAAATTGTATCTGCACATTGGAGAAGGGAGACAGAGTAAAACGCCTTCGACAATGTGAACAGAAGTGGATTTTTCGACTTCAATCAGTAGCTCCAAATGGACTTAATAAAGAAATCGAATGGATACACTTCATGTGAGTAGTATCTCATCACTGCACATCCGCTGATAGGTGTGGCATACAATTTATATATAAGTAGCCTCGTTCTTGCGACCGGCTTTGCACTAACGCCGACAAGAGGAAATGGCGGTGAGGTCCGGTAAGCCAAGACTCTCTTGAATCATAGTATTTTTCCCAAGGATATGCATTATACTGTTAAAAATATTTTCAGTGAATAAATATTTTAAATCTTCTTTAGAGAAATTACAATCGGACTCCCAATAAATTTCTATAAAACTGTGTGGAAGATACACTAGCAACCGGAGTACATTTCGCATTGTCCCTGCGTTGGCCTAAACTCCGGACTCTGGAATCTGAAGCGCAATAGCACTCATTCGGGCAAAAACTTTGGACCCTGGACTTTGAAGTGCGATAGCGTTCATCTAAGGGAAGTATCGTTTTTTACTAAAAATTTAAAAAAAACTTTAAAAAAAACTTTAAAAATCTTTTGCATATGGTTATGGACCGATGATTAAATAAAGACCCGCAAGCGATAAAAATTACAAGTCCAAAATACTTGCAAACCGCGGGAAATATGAAGGTCCAACATATATATACAAGTGATTAACATAGTTCTTTCACTAAAAATTATAAAAATATGTTGGTAAAACGTGATTGTTCATAAGTGTATCTTTGTTTCGTTGTATACCGGACAGATAGATTGAGTGTGGTAATTGAAGTCTCCCATTATTTCCACACTATCAATTTGGTTAGCTTCCCTAATTTCTCTTAGCATTTCACTATCAGTCTCATCATCTTGACCAGGTGGACGGTAGTATACTCCTATCACTATAGTCTTCCCCGACACACAAGGGATTTCTACCCATAAAGATTCAATTGGAGAAATTACTTACCTGATAATTTCAATTTCCTTAGTGTAAACAGATGGACTCAGGACCAATAGGTATAGTGTACTCCTGATAGCAGTTGGAGACGGATCATATTTCAATCTGACGTCAGCCCTAGTACATATACCCCTGCAGGAAGTGTAGCTCTTCGGTATTCTCCCCAAAAACATTGTGGATATATGTATGACTGAATAACTTGAATAATTTGATTAACTTTATAACTTGGATAACGTGATTAACTTTATAACTTGGTTAACTTAATAAATTTGAACCGGTTGAATTGGTTATAGCTGGAGACCGCCAGTGCCCTCAACCGAGAAACATCAACACCCGGTAGGATGGGTGTCCTAGCTGAAGGAAAGCATGGCTTACCCGTGAATCCCCCAAGAAGTCCATGAGTAACGGTAGCTGTGTGTGTGCTGAGTTCGTCTACACTAAAGAAAACGAAATTATCAGGTAAGTAATTTCTCCATTTCCTAGCGTGTAGCAGATGGACTCAGGACCAATGGGATGTATAAAAGCTACTCCCGAACCGGGTGGGAGGCTGCCCGTGACCCACTTAGTACTGCCCTTGCAAATGCTGTGTCCTCCCGAGCCTGAACATCCAGGCGGTGAAACCTGGAGAAGGCGTGGATGGAGGACCATGTCGCCACCCTGCAGATCTCGGCGGGTGACAGCATCTTGGTTTCCACCCAGGACACTGCCTGGGCTCTAGTAGAATGGGTCTTGACTTGTAAAGGCGGTGGCTTGCCTGCTTCTACGTAGGCCGCCTTGATGACTTCTTTGATTCAGCGGGCTATGGTTGCTCGCGAGGCCACTTCCCCTTGCTTCTTCCCGCTGTGAAGGACAAATAGATGGTCTGTCTTTCATACGGATTCCGACCTTTCCAGGTATTGGACTAGGAGCCTGCCAACGTTGAGATGGCGTAGACTTCGAGCCTCTTCCGAATTCTTATGCTTATCTGGCGATGGTAGCGAGATGGTTGGTTGAGATGGAAGTGAGACACCACTTTGGGGAGGAACAACGGAACTGTGCGTAACTGGATGGTTCCCAGGGTGAGTCTGAGGAATGGCTCTCGGCAGGACAGTGCTTGTAGCTCGGATAACGATGGGCCGAACAGACTGCCAGCAGGAAGGCTGTCTTCAGTGTTAATAGTCGAAGAGACAGGCCGCGGAGAGGTCTGAAGGAGGTTCCTGCTAGGAAATCTAGGACCAGGTTGAGGTTCCAAAGAGGCACCGGCCACTTCAGGGGTGGTCGGATCTGCTTGACTCCTTTCAGAAAGCGGGAGACAGCTGGGCGAGAGGCTATGCTGCCGCTCTCGCTCTTGGTTCTGTAGCATGACAATGCGTCCACCTGTACCTTGATGGAGTTGAGAGACATTCCCTTCTGTAGGCCATTCTGCAGGAATTCCAAAATCGCAGGTATTTTGACTGAGCGTGGTATGATGTCGTGGTCCTCACACCAGGCTTCGAATACTCTCCAAATCCTTATGTATGTTAGGGATATGGAGAACTTGCGTGCTCGGAGTAGGGTGTCAATTACTGCCCCCAAGTATCCGCTCTTCCTTAGGCGAGTCCTCTCAATGGCCAGACCGTAAGAGAGAATCGAGCTGGATCCTCGTGGAGGATCGGTACCTGTTGGAGCAGGTCTCTGTGTGGAGGTAGTGGCAGGGGGCTCCCTGTCAGCAGTCTTCGCATGTCTGCGTACCACGGTCTTCTTGGCTAGTCCAGGGCCACTAAAAGTACTGGTCCCCTGTGGTGTTCTATCTTGTGGATGATTGTGCCCAATAGGGGCCACAGCGGGAAGGCATATAACAGAGTCTCCTGTGGCCAGGTCTGTACCAGGGATTCGATTCCCTGGGACTGGGGTTCCTGCCTGTGGCAGAAGAAACTGGGTACTTGGGCGTTGGACCATTTTGCCAGGAGATCCATGGTTGGTGTTCCCCAATGGTTTACTATCAATTGGAGTGCTGTGGTCGACAGCCTCCATTCTCCTGCTGAGGTAGTCCACAGTGACGTTGTCTTTCCCGGCGATGTGGACGGCCGAGATCTCTTGAAGATTCACTTACGCCCATGACATTGGGAGGTCTATTTCCAGAGACACCTGTTGGCTTCTGGCTCCTCCCTGACGGTTGATGTAGGCCACTGTTGTGGCGTTGTCCAACATTACTCTGACCGCTTTGTCTCAGAGTCTGTGAACGAACCTTAGGCAGGCTAGTCTGACTGCCCGGGCTTCTAGGTGCTTGATGTTCCATCCCAACTCTTCTTCGTTCCATTGCCCTTGGGTGGTTAGCTCCTGGCAGTGTGCTCCTAATCCTCGTAGGCTGGCATCCGTGGTGAGTAGGATCCAGGTTGGTGAGGATAGTCTCATTCCCTGGCTCAGATGGGCTTCTTGTAGCCACCATCGTAGTTGGGCCCGAACTCTGTCCGGGAGCTGAAGACATACGGTGTAATTCTGGGACAGAGGATTCCATCGTGATAGTAGTGAGCTCGTGCCCATGGTCCTACTTCCAGTGTGGATGCCATGAGGCCGAGGACTTGTAGGTAATCCTGTGCTGTGGGGCGAAGTTCGCTCAACAGAGTTCGTAACTGGGTCATCAGTTTTGATCTCCTTGTCGGTGTCAGGATGACCTTGTCTTGTTTGGTGTCGAACCGGACTCCCAAGTATTCTAGAGATTGGGAGGGCTGCAGGCAGCTCTTGTTTGTGTTGACCACCCACCCGAGGCTCTCCAGTAGAGTTTTGACTCTGTTGGTTCCCTGGTGGCTTTCCTTTGGGGATTTTGCTCTGATCAGCCAATCGTCTAGATAAGGATGCACGCGGATTCCTTCCTTCCTCAGTGTTGCTGCCACCACCACTATGATCTTGGTGAACGTCCGGGGTGCAGTGGCTAACCCGAAAGGTAGTGCCCGGAACTGGTAGTGATGGTCCAAGATCGAGAAGCGTAGAAAACACTGATGCTCTTGATGGATCGGAATGTGTAGGTAGGCTTCCGACAAATCCAGGGATGTATCGCTCTTATTACCGAGCATAGGGTTTCCATGCAGAAGCGAGGAATCTTCAGGTGACGGTTGACTGCCTTGAGGTCCAGGATGGGTCTGAACGTTCCTTCTTTCTTGGGGACGATAAAATAGATGAAATAATGTCCAGTATTTATTTGTTGTGGGGGCACCGGTGTTATAGACTCTAAGGCTAGCAATCTGGTCAGTGTAGCTTTCACTGCCATCCTCTTGGAAGGGTCGTGGCAGGGAGATTCCACAAACTTGTCCGGAGGGAGGTGGTGGAAATCCAGGTAATATCCCTCTCGAATGATGGATAGGACCCACTTGTCCGAAGTTATCTCGACCCATCTTTGGTAGAATAGGGCAAGTCTGCCCCCTATGGCTTCTTCCTTTGGATGGGTCAGCTGATTTTCATTGTGGGGTGTGGCTGGGGCCTGAGCCCGAGCTGGCTCCCCTTTTGATGTGCTTATTCCGAAAGGACTGGCTCCGGCCTGCGGGGTGGGCCGCTTGATATGTGCTTCTATATGAGTTGAAGCGCTGTGATCCTCTGCCTCTGGAGGTTTGAGGGAAGGATCGCTGGTTTCTCTTAATCCTGTCCTTCGGTAGCCGCGGCAGTGGGGACTCGCGGAGGTGCGATCGCTGCCAGCTATCACAGGACCGCCCCCCCCATTTCACCCCCCGCCCCTCTGTACCACGGGATTCAGAGAGCCCGGTGGTGTTAGTAAATCCGGGCCTAAATCTTTGAAATCTGACATTAAAGATATTC
The DNA here is from genome assembly GCF_901001135.1 of Rhinatrema bivittatum. Taxonomy (NCBI): domain Eukaryota; kingdom Metazoa; phylum Chordata; class Amphibia; order Gymnophiona; family Rhinatrematidae; genus Rhinatrema; species Rhinatrema bivittatum. The sequence continues at coordinate 27,133,397 of NC_042618.1, read as the reverse complement.
ATATTTTTAATACTTCAGTTTCCAAGGTTAGACTTTTTGTTTCTTGAAGAATGGAATCTCTTGAGAATTGGAATAGATGTTTTAATTTAAGATTAGTTAATTTCTCTTGAGGAAATATTTCCTTGATATACTGGCCATTCCTGAAGATCAAGTTCCCTCTATTAATAAGGCTTTTTTCTTTGCTACTTCAGCTCGTTCGAGAATATTAAGGCCTGATCAGTCTCCGGCCTCTGCAGATACATTTAATTTCATGGACTTTCTGGAAAATTCTGGACCTGAAGTGATTGAACGCCATACATTATTAGCCTCTTTCGATGTCGAGCAAGATATAGGGAAAATTATGAAGCTAAATTTCAGGAATTTAAAACCCTTTGTTCTATGGTCAGGTGGTCAGAATTTTCCATGATATTTAATGTTCCATACAAGATAGAAGATGTGGCTTCCTTAGTTTAAGGCAAGAAACTATAGCTTGCTGGCGCTTCTTTCATTTTATGATATCCTTGCAAGTGTATCGTGAAATTTCAGAATACTTGTTACAGATTTTTTGTTCCTGAGCAATTAAGAGCCTTTTTGGATGCGAAGAAATTCCCTGTAGATACACTACCCATCCAACAGACACACAGTAATTTGTGTTGGTAGCTTCTTATGTTAAGCCTTTTTCTTTTATATTTTTTTCTCAATTTTTTCTCTCTCCTCTATATTTCTATATCTCTTGCTATTGTGGTAGTAACAATTTTTTTATTTTTATTTTTTATGGATACATATTGTTCATTTCTTTTGTGAGACCTCGATATTTCATGTACAAGTAATTCTGTCTTATATAATTGAAAAGTTATAAATAAAATGTAAAAAAACCCCCACAAAACAATCAGACATTAAGGGGTAGATTTTAAAACCCCTGCGCATGTAAATCTGGGAGGATTTACGCGCACAGGGCACTCGCATATCTTATAAAATCTGGTGTACTTTTGTTCGCACGCGCATATGTTTTTAAAATCTACCTCTAAGTGACAAAACTACCATGCCAAAATGATTAAATACATTCTTCCAAAACAAGACACACAAGCAATAAAAAAAAACCAGTCTACAATGTGGCTTCCTAGAAACTAGAGAATGCTTTCCTAAATAAGTATGTCTTCAAGTCTTTTTTAAAGGTCTTGAGGCATGATTCTTTCTGCAATGAATCCACTTCTATAACATAGGCCTGCTACAACAAACAGCTTCTCACAAGATTGGATGAGTCTGACAAAATGTACAGATTTAATCATCATCAATTGTAATATGATTTGCTACAAATGGAAAAAGCATGACATAGTTAATCAGATAAAAGAGAGTATCAGCTACATGAAGAAGCATGAACAGGTTCCCTATTAGGAGCTAGCACCCAGGAAAAGGATCTAGGCATCATAGTGGATACCACATTGAAATCGTCGGCTCAGTGTGCTATGGAGTCAAAAAAGCAAACAAAATGTTAGGAATTATTAAGAAGGGAATGGGGAATAAAACGGTAGGAATGCCATAATGGCTCTGTATTGCACCATAGTGAGACCGAACCTTGAGTACTGTATGCAGTTCTGGTCACTGCATCTCAAAAAAGATATAATTGCACTGGAAAAGGTTAAGAGAAGAGCGACCAAAATGATAAAGGAGATAGAACAGCTCCCCTATGAGGAAAGGCTAAGGAAGTTAGGGCTGTTCAGCTTGGAGAAGAGATGGCTGAGGAGGGATACAATAGAGGTGTATAAAATCATTAGAGGACCAGAACAGGTAATTGTGAATCATATATGGTATTTATTCTTTCAGATAATACAAGAGCTAGGGGGCACTTCATGAAGTTGGCAAGTAGCACATTTAAAACAAATTGTAGACAATTATTTTTTATTTAATGCACAATTAAGCTCTGGAATTCATTGCCAGAGGATGTGGTTAAGGCAGTTAGCGTGGCTGGGTTTAAAAAAGGGTTGGACAAGTTTCTGGAGGAGAAGTCCATAAACTGCTATCAATTAAATTGACTTAAGGAATAGCTACTGCTTATTACTGGCATTAGTAGCATAGGATTTATTTACTGTTTGGGTATTTGCCAGGTACTTTCATCCTGGATTGGCCACTGTTGAAAACAGGATGCTGGGCTTGTTAGACCCTTGGTCTGACCCAGTATGGCAACTTCTTATGTTCTTATGTCCCTAACAGAGAATGAAAAAGGTGGGATGCACAAAATATAGAAGACATATCATGTAACCAAGAAAAAAATACTAGAAACAGGACAAATACACAATGGAGAACACAGAAAAAGCACATGACTTTCCAGTGCATGCAACAGAGGACTGTGCCCAAAGTACAGACCGGAAACAATGCCACAACATACACAGGTACAATAGAAAGGAACAAAGAGGGAGGTGCACTGTGGAAAAGTTGGATCAAATGTCACCCACAAACAAGACAGAAGAATACAGAAAATACCACGCCATGCCAGATAGGCACTATAAGAAAAAGCATTTGCATACTCATACACACACACGAGTTCTTGAAGAACAATGCCAGGGATGCCTTCCATCAGCCACAGTTGGTCTTCCAGGTTCTCATATTCCTGAGGGTCCTCTATCAACCAACAGGCTTCACCTGCCCTATTGTTACGTTTACCACTTGCAGCTGCAGCCCGTCCCGGTCGACCCTCCGGCATGCCGACTCCCTCCCGGAGCTGGTCACACCCTCCACACTCCTCTGATGTGGTCGTCAACTCCTGCGTACTGCCAGGGCTGTCTCGGGCCTCCCTGCCGCGAGTCGCCGTTAACTCTGCCCCCTCCTGGCTTCCTCCTAGCGCATGCACGTGCCACCTAGGGACCTTAAAGGGCCCACGGCGGGAAATCCCTAGCAGCTCCTCCCTGTGATGTCAGAGCCTGCTGGCATTTAAACCAGCCCTTAACCTGCAGCAGGCGACTTGGCTACACGTCTTCTCCTCGCAGCGTTTCCTGTTCCTGTGCTTCATTCCCGCTCCTGCCTTTCTGCTCCGGACCCTCCTCGCCTGTTCCTCCTCCTGGTCTTCTCCCTTCGGACGGATCTTCTGGCTTCCTGACCTCGGTCCGGCTATCGATTTCTCTTCGGGCTTCCTGACCTAGGAACGGCTGCCATCATCTTTGTGCCTTCCATCTTCATTCAAAAATTGGAAGAAGGATCCAAAAGAAGAAAATAGGATAATGCATAAACGTTGGCAAGTTAAATGTAAGACATTGATAAGACAGGCTAAGAAAGAATTTGAAAAGAAGTTGGCCTAGAGGCAAAAACTCACAGTAAAAACTTTTAAAAATATATCTGAAGCAGAAAGCCTGTGAGGGAGTCAGTTGGACCGTTAGATGATCAAGGGGTTAAAGGGGCACTTAGAGAAGATAAGGCCATCGCGGAAAGATTAAATGATTTCTTTGCTTCAGTGTTTACTGAAGAGAATGGTGGGGAGATACCCGTATCAGAGAAGGTTTTCATGGGCAATTATTCAGATGGACTGAACCAAATCACTGTAAACCTAGAAGATGTGGTAGACCTGATTGACAAACTGAAGAGTAGTAAATCACCTGGACCGGATGGTATACACCCCAGAGTTCTGAAGGAACTAAAAAATGAAATTTCAGACCTATTAGTAAAAATTTGTAACCTATCATTAAAATCATCCATTGTACCTGAAGACTGGAGGGTGGCTAATGTAACCCCAATATTTAAAAAGGGCTCCAGGGGCGATGTGGAAAACTACAGACCGGTTAGCCTGACTTCAGTGCTGGGAAAAATAGTGGAAAGTGTTCTAAACATAAAAATCACAGAACATATAGAAAGACATGGTTTAATGGAACAAAGTCAGCATGGCTTTACCCAGGGCAAGTCTTGCCTCACAAATCTGCTTCACTTTTTTGAAGGAGTTAATAAACATGTGGATAAAGGTGAACCAGTACATGTAGTGTACTTGGATTTTCAGAAGGCGTTTGACAAAGTTCCTCATGAGAGGCTTCTAGGGAAAAAAAAAAAGAGCATTTAAAAGAAGAAATAAGTAAAGGAAACAAGGTCTTAATGAAGTGAGCAGGAAATGCATTCAACATTAACCAGACTGGTAAACCTAGGTCCCTGCTATGCTCCCATCCTTGCAAATGGACTCTCTGAAACAGAATATTAAAATCATCATCATCATAAACGCCTTTGAACAGGATTAAATGTGTAAACAACAAGCAAATTGCATCGCTTTCAAGAAGAGTGAGAGAATTATATGTGGGAAGCTGCTAAAAAGTTAAATGTTCCTGCTGTTACTTCCAGTGTTGCTATGCAACACATTCAAGTGCGGTTGCATAACGGGAATATAATATTCTGGAGCTTATGATATCTTTTATTGCGTCAACCAGAAGTCTTGGTGCGTAGGTCAACGTTTGTTTGTAATTTAGTTCTCCCCCAGGTCTTCTCCTCTTTCTGCACTACGACAGAAACATGGCAAGGTATCTTTTTTCTAACAACAGGAAAGTGTTTTGCATGAAACAAAGGACAGCTCCTGAATATAGCAAGTAAGCATTGTTGCCATCCTGGGCAATGATAGTAGAGCCCCACAGTAGAATCTCTAGCCATGGCATGGCCAAAAGTGTTTTTGAAAAGCCGTCTTTTCGGCACAACTGTCAAAAAGTCAACAGCGGATAATTACTCAGCGTCATTAGACAATAAAGCTTTTGGAAGCAAAACTACACTTTTACTAGGGATGTGCTGTCATCTGAAAACACCAACGACATACTGCAGATTGTGTGGCTTTGGTTGCTTTCTGTAATTTCCACGTTTTTGTGCACGTTAAACCATTGAACCCATATTACATAGTCTGGATGCATGCCAAAACAATGTAGCATGAGCTAAAACATGGAAACGACACGGAACAGAAAAAATAAGCCGCAGAAATAAAAGGAAAAGGTAGTGGCTGCGCACTTGTACTTTTCACATTGGATAATGACTCTTGTCAGATGTAAGTAACTCTTGGTCACTAATCGCGCTGTGTGTTCCAGTAAACCCGTCCCCACCCCACCCCCATGGGGGTTCTGAGCATGCTGGAAGCTGTGCGAGTGGCACGTGAGAGAGTGAAGACACTGCCGAGTGAGTGCGTGAAACTGTCAAGAACTTCCCAGCTCTCTGGCGCAGCACTTCAGCCGCTCTTGGAGAGGACATTGCACAGAGCCCTGTGAAATTCCAGCTGGAGGAAATCACAGTTCTAAGAGCTCCAGGAATGCAGGGTCAGCAGTATCATTTGGACAGATGATGTGGAAACAGTGGCACTGATCATGACATTTAGCAGGTAATAGACAAAGAATAACTAAAGCGATCCAAACATTAGGATCAAAGAAAGGTAGATTGTAAAAAAAAAAAAAATAAATCACATATCTATGGAAGTCATTCTGTGCTGCGTAAATAAAGAAAGTTGGTTTTGATGAAAACTAATTGGTTTGGACATTGCTTTATTAAGTCACCCTGACCAGTGAGGACAGCAGCCTGGGGACCCATCGTGTCAGCCACCCACCCACCCCGTGCAGCGTTCATCGCTGAAAGGAGAATGGCAGAGCGTCTGCCACGACAGAAGGTTGGTTACAAATTGGAGCAATCCGGCTACGCAGAAACCGCTGCTTGCAGGAATTATGGGGGCGCTGGGCATTTTTCATATCCTGGTATGTTACTGTTGGTCTCCGCCGGCTACCTGAAGTCAGCTATAAAAAAAAAAGTTGCTTTGTATTGCAAGCTGCTCCCCCTGTGCAGCGAAGACTTGTCATGGCCGAAGTTGGTTAAACAGCACAATCACATTTGGCAACAGGTCACTAGATGTTGTAAGGCACGAGTGTACAGTTTAATAAATAATACTTCCTTAAATAATATCACTTATAGTTACCCAAGCAAGAATATAATAGGAACAAACCTTTACCTTTCTTGAATGAATATTGACATAATTTGTATCTAAAGCATTAACTCTTTTTTGTGTCTATATGAGCATTACTAATACATGCATTAAATACCATAATATTATATTATTTGTCTTTTGCTCCTTTAGTGTGCTGCTGTATCAAATAAGAAACTAAACTATATCGGATCCTCTAACAGCAATTCTGGAACTCTCTTATCAGATAAGTGGTTTTCTAATTTAACTTTAAAACACTGTGGCCAGTAGTTACGAAATATCAATAGGCAGCCTCCAGCTTCTTTTGCTAGGAATTGATACTTTGCATCAACCTTTCTTTTTCAGTTATGGCTGAGATGTACAGTGAGGGATACAGATCTTCAGTAAGGTTAGTACCTTATTTGCTGTGTCACTTTCTGCATACTCCTTTTTTTTTCTTTACTATCCTTTTTCTTTTCTTAACTTGTATGTTTGCCTTATCTTCGGCCCCTTTATTTTATATCGTGTAGCTCAGGCCTGGCTTGGTGTCATACTGTTATTGTCTACACACTAATCTGCAACTGTTAGGTTCTTCCTTGATGATCGTAGCTCTGAATCGAGTGGCTTTTTTTTAATATTCTCCTTCTTCTACCCTTCTTCCTACTATCCTACTCCCTTTCGCTGTCCTGATTTCTTCTGCAAGCTAAGGGCTAGATTCATCAAACTATTGCATGTGATAGGAAGAGGGGTGTGTTTTTTTAGGAATAACCTATTTATCACAATGTGCACTATCTTATAGGTCGATACAGTAAGGACGCGGTAGAAAAAGTGGGGCAGTGCCGGGCACCCGCTCGTTTGCCACACGCACAGTTCGGATCACATACCACGCGATACGGTATTTAAATAGCATGCAAATGCAAGCCACGTCCAAAGCGCGTCCATGAAGCGCAATCCATTTTACTGTATAGAGCGCTATACAGCGCCTATACAGTATCCTGGGTGCGCTGGTACCTGTCATTTCAAATGACATTTGAAATGACAGGTACCAGGAAGTGGATCCCAACTTTAAGCAAAAGAAAAGGATCAGAGAAGTATCAGCCGGCCATTAACAGCAAGGGTCATGATTCAGCAAGACAATTCCCCTAGGGGAAAAAAAAGTACAATCAAATCAGACCAAAAGAAAAACGTATTAGGAAGGACCTGTTGTTTCCAAGCATAACCTAAAACTCTTGCCTGCCCAACCTAAAATCCAACACACCGGGAAAGCCACTCTTCAGATGGCGACTAATCCCATCACTGGACGGATGAAAGATTTTTTTTAAGCGTCCCAGTTCCTCTCTCCGCTATGTCAATGCATTCTCCTTTCCACTGCAATGCGAGCACTATTCTGAAAAATAACTTTCAAACCCAGGGTGGTGGAGCATTGTTGTGCTTAATAAAAACTGCACTCAACAGGATCGGGCAAATTTTCCTCCAGCCCCCGCTCACCTGCCCTGGCCATATCCATGGGTGCTGGTCTCCAGAGCAGCTCCAGTCCTCTCTCCCCTCCTCCCGGGGGCAGCCGGCGGTGAGAGCGGCTTCAGCAGCCCGGGGCGGATCGGGCGCTCCCCATGCGAGGCAGCTTCCAGCAGCCCTCGCCGGCGATGGTGAATGAGCGCACACCGTGACCTCGGACGTCCAGCCGGGCGCTCAGGTCATGGCGTGCGTTCATGCACCTTCGCTGCCATGAGCGCCCGATCCGCCCCGGGCTGCTCTCGCCGCTGGCTGCCCCCGGGAGGAGGGGAGAGAGGACTGGGGCTGCCCCGGAGACCGGCACTCATGGACGCGGCCAGGGCAGGTGAGCGGGGGCTGGGGGAAAGTTTGCCCGACCCTGTTCGCATTGCAGTGGAAAGGAGAATGCATTGACATAGCGGAGAGAGGAACTGGGATGCTTAAAAAAAATCTTTCATCCTTCCAGTGATGGGATTAGTCGTGATCTGAAGATTGGCTTTCCCCGGTGCGTTGGATTTTAGGTTGGGCAGGCAAGAGTTTAGGTTATGCTTGGAAACAACAGGTGAGCGGGGGCTGGGGGAAAGTTTGCCCGATCCTGGCTCCTCTAAAGGTGTTGTCCCGGGGAGTGAGGGGGTCGTTTGCCCGTGAAATTTCGTCTCTCTGACCTGACGCTCCACATTAAGGCAGGGGTAAGGGTAGGCGGTAAATTAGCAGGTTAAACATGCGGCAAAACTGCAGGTTAAAAAGGCGATAATCGGGGCGCACATTACTGTATGGGAGGGAATGGCTAATCCGATCGTTTACATATCATATACATGCCGCGGGCGGAAAGGGTTTCCCGTTGATTTAAAGAAGCGGTAAGGATGGGTTAAAAGGGATAGTGAATCGCGGGCTGGACTTGCACGGCCAAATTGTGAGTACAAAGCAGGTTAGAAGCAGGGTAACCGCGGCCGCGCTTTACTGTATCGGCCTGTTAGTGTTTCACATAGGTAATACTGCAGAGTGCAATAATGTTTTTGCACTAATACCACATTTGTTGCAATTCCTACAGAGGGAGAGAGAGAAAGAGACAGAGAGAGAGCACCTAGCCATAATGCCCTCATACTAGGTAGGTATTTATACCTCTATAGGAGGCCTACCTAGTCACTCGAGGTGAGGTTTAGGTAGTAGTGTAGGGGTTAGGGACCACTTTGACATGTAGAGTGCAATGTACAAACAGAACAGTGCACTCTTGGGAAGATTTGATGATCTTCAGAGTGAGGAAACTCACACAAAGATGAGATTTGTACAATGTTCTCTCAACCTAGCTTGATGAACTCTCAACCTGAGTAACATCAAGCTAGGGCTTGAACAGAAATCCTGCCCTAAACTCCTCCCCCTTTTCCAAATTAGCATCGCACCATGCGTTATGGTGCTTTTCGCATGCGTGTGAAAAGGCTATAACACAACTTGGAAATAAACCCCCTAAATCAGTTGTTTGACCTTGGTGTTTTGTGCCACCGCTGACTTGGTGGAACTGTATTAATTCTAACAAAATAAATGATAATTAGTTATCCCTAATCTTTGCGAAAGAGCAGTTTATGTGAGTCTTTTCAATCACTCTCTCTTGTTCTCTCACCTTCTTTAAGACTTTCATTTGTTCAGTAGTGTCTTTGGTAAATTGTTTTTTTTTCCGATGTGTGAGCATGATTCTTGGTGTCTATGCATTGTCACTGGTTCTAGACCCTTCACTGTCTAGCTGAGAGTAGGGATACAGTGACCTTCTCGTCCTTGGGTTATTTTTCTTCATGCAACACAACCTATATTTAAGAACTTTTACCGTCCTTTAGCTTGGGACTGAATGGGCCTATATCTCTCTCTCTCTCATTCTTTAGTATCAGCTTCGAAGTTATGTCACGAAATTATAAGGTCAAACACTCGCTCACTAGCTTTTGCTGTGCTGATACGTGGTGCAGAATCACTTTTAAAGCCTATTGTCTCCTGGCCTTAATTTGACTGGATTTCCTAATGCAAATGCTCTCATTCACACCAGAAACTCATATACTTGCTGAATGCCACTTGCTCTCTCTCTAATTTTAGTGTTTTTGGTATTTTTATTAGGCCTGAGCCCAGAGCACTGAAGCAGCATCTCTGCTCTGTGTAACATCAGGCTTCACTCTCTTTTAATTCTTTAACTGATTCTGCCTTTGATGGCGTGTGATATCACTGCTCTTGATGATGTCATCATATGATTATAGGTCCTATGGTCACTTAACGGACACCCTAAGCTTTCTCTGATGACCCCTTTCCTATCTGCTTTTATTATTACTTAGTTTAGGAAATTTTCTTTGACTACATTTTCTTTTTCATGTTGTTCCTTTGAGTTGGAACCCTGCGCTGCAATTGGTGTTAGTGATGCTGTGCCCACCCCATGACTCGCGGCCAGGGAAGCCATTGCTAGGGTTACCGTGGTTATGGCTTCGCTCTCCCCTCCCACTTCCATGGCAGTGATCGTTTTCTTAGGATGCTCTGGGATTACTTCTGGGGGAATTTTGTGCAAAAAAAAAATGTAAAATTCTGCACACAGAAACTTAAAGTTCTGAAAAATTCTGCCTACTTTATATTGGTCAAAATAACACAATATACATTACAGTCTTTAAGTAATTCATTTAAAATGTAATATGGAAAAAAGTTATTACTTAAAAATGCAGAATTTTAAATATTTTGAGCAGAATTTCCCAAGAAGATCATTATAAGACTGTCCCTTCCACTCTTTCTCCCTACTCCCCTGGCCACTTTGCCCTCTCAGGCCCCAACTCCTCCACCTGCCAGTATCTCTCCCCTCCCCCTCTATCTCCACTCCCAGAGTTTGACCCCCCTCTCAGTACTGCCCCTCACACAGGCTTCCTCTGTCCCTCTCTCTCTCACATACACAGGCTCCCTCTCTCTTGTGCACATACACATCTGCTCATATAGGCTCCCTTACCCTCCCACATACAGGCTATCTCATTCGCACATACACTTCCTCTCAGACGGGGTCCCTCTTTCTCTCTCTCACACATACACAGTCCCTTCACACAGGCTCTTTTTCTCACAAACAAGCACCCTCACATATACACACAATCCCTTTTTCACACACACCAGCTCCCAATCTCTCACACACATACACATTCTTTCACAAACTCCTCACATAGGCTCCCTCCCTCTGGCACCCACACTCACGCATCATCACACATGCTGTCTCTCATCCCCTCCCCAGCTCGCAGTCTTACACACTCACACACACACACTCACACACACACACACACATACCTGTACACACACTCACTCTCACTGGGGCCTGCTCCATCTTCGCTGTGAGTGGGACAAGCTCTGCTCGCGAATCGCTGGGGCTTCTATATTCACCACGAAGTGGGTCGAGAGGCTGGGTGATCCGCGTGCGCCTAGGGGCAGGGCCGACGTCATGGAGGACGCCGATCCCCGCCATGAGGCCTGGTGAGCGGTGGAAGGCCCGGAGGACGCCACTGCGGGACGCCGTGGACGAGCGGAGCTTGCAGCAGTAGCGGGGGAGGACGACCCAGGACTCGCCGGAGCAGGGACGAGGTGAGCAGGCCCGGGCGCAGGCCGAGCGCGGATGGCACGTGCAACAATCTGGACTTTGACTTGGCCATAAAAACATAAGAACATTAGAACATTCACCTTTTTGTTGTTCAACCACTCCTGTGTTGCTGTGGTTTTGTGCTTGTGGATCCTGCTTGTCCCAAGTTTTAGTTTTTTAGCAGACTGAAGCAGGTTGTCTTGCAGTACCTCCCTATATGTTGCACCATCCATCTGTCCTTCAATTTTAACAAGATGCCCAGTCCCAGCTGAGGCAAAGCATCCCCACAACATGATGCTGCCACCCCCATACTTTACTGTTGGGATGGTGTTTGCTGAGGAACGGACAGTGTTAGATTTCCACCATACATAGCATTTTGAATTTTGGCCAAAAAGCTCTATTTTTTGTCTCATCTGACCAGAAAACCTTATCACACATTTTAATTGGCTCACTCTGATTCTGGTTTTTCTTCAGTAATTGCTTCTTTCTAGCCACCCTCCCGTGCAGGCCAGTTGTATGCAGAGCTCTTGATACGGCTGACTGGTGCACCTCCACTCCTGCCTCAGCCACTGAACTCTGTAGCTCTTTCAGAGTTATTGTTGGCCTCTCTGAGGTTTCCCTCACAATTCTCCTTGCTCTGATGCTGAGTTTTGAGGGACAGTCTTATCTAGGCAGTATACGAGTGGTATGATGCAGATTCCATTTCCTCACAATTAATCCAACAGTATTCACTGGGATATCCAAGCACTTGGATATTATTTTGTAGCCTTTTCCTATCTTGTGCTCGTCTGTAACTATCTTTAATTTCCTCAGAATGCTCTTTGGTCTTCATTTTCACAGCTTTCCTTCAGATTCACAGTCTGACCAATGGTACTGGAATTAGGGGGTCTTATCCAGAAAAGCTGACCTTTTTAATGATTTACAGGTAGAGGCCAATTGTTAGGGCAATATCTTATCTGTGCAAACTTGGAGCTTCCACAGCACAGGAGTTGGATACTTATGCAAGCAGCATTTTTCAGTCTTTAATTTTATTTTACAAAAAATGCAGAGAAATAGTGAATTGTGACTTTGACAATTTACTTTGGTTTCCAACAACCATACTGCCTGGAACAATCTGTGTGTCATATGTAATCCACACAAATCTGCTGCCTTTTCTTAGGGGGGGGGGGGGTTAATACTGTGGCAAGCCACTGTATATGCTACTGCCACTGCATTTCTGCACAGAAGCCTTTCCTTGCAGAATTAGCTGTAAATAAAATAAAACCAAACAAATTGCTCTGGTCTCCAACCTACTGATCGACCATAAGGCCTCTCTTTGTGATGGGGACCCTGGACATACCGGTTTTGACATTGCTGAACTTGCATCTATCACAACTACAATCCAGGACGGTGGTTCTAGGAGAACTCCTTTTGTTAGGTTTATCTTGTTTGACCCCCACTGAAGATGCTGGTTCACAAACTGTGGGAGAGGAAGCCCAAATTTGATCCATGGTAATCATCGTGTCTTCACTCTTTACAAGGGTTCATAAGCAGTAGGGTAAATCACAATAAGATAAATCAATACTTGAAAATAGCTGACACACACTCTTTTTTTGTTGAATAAAGACAACATTGTTTTGGGTCATAAGAGACGGACTTCGAGGAGTTGGAAGTACCAGGCCAAAGATGGAACAGAGTAAACCAAGATTATCTTAGCCAGTCCGTTCTGACATCTGGTCGTCTTAGACTAGAAACATAGAAACATGATGGAAGAAAAAGACCATATGGGCCTGTGTCTAGTCTGCCCATTCACGCCACTAATTTAGCTTTACAACCCCCCTTGCTCCTTCAGAGGTCCCCAGTGTTTATCCCAGGCTTTCCTGAATTCAGATCCCACCGTGAGGCCGTTCCGTGCATCCAGCACCCTCTCTGTAAAGAAATATTTCCTGAGATGACTCCTGAGTCTACCCCCCCCTTTCACCCTCATCTCATGACCCCCCCCCTCACTCTAGTGCCTCCTTTCCATTAAAAGAGGCTCACTTCCGAGAACAGACTGACAGACTTCTCCAAAGGACAGTGTGACTGTAGCTACAAGACTGGAAGGAGGTCTGGAGCTGGAGTCACACTTTGTTCTCAGACTCCTGTTATAAACATAAAGAGATTACAGCTATCTCTGATCAAATAATCCTACTCATTAGGCAGAACGCTGGCACTCGATGATTATTTCCGAGCCAAATAGCTGGGCTAATTGGCAAGAGCAGCCAGAGGAGGAAGAAAGGCCTGCCAGCTGTGGGTTGGCATGGGAGACCATAAACAAATCATTAACGGCCACAGAGAAGGGGGCAATGAGAGATGTAGGGGAGGGGGGGATTGCACTGGGGACAAAGTCCGCGGGAACCTTTTCTCCCCCCCCCTCCACAGGCTTTGTACCCATTTTCAAAGAGGAAAGTAGGCGCTTGCTTGTGTTCTACTTTGAAAGAGGCTGCAGACGTTTGAATTTGCTTTTTCTGCGAGTACTTTTTTTCATGGAAAATGAGTGTTTTGAAAATGCCGTCTATGCTTGCTATTTCCCCCCCGGGAATACCTCCTCCCTGCCTGGAACAACGTACAGTACTTACATGCAGCTAATTCTCAGACGGCCAGTTCATGCTTTGTACTCGGCTATTGCTTTTAAGATTGCCCTCGGTTTCAATAGATATCTATGTTCTGTAATGACACAGAGAAGAGCTTAGGCTCGCAAAGTTTTATGCAGAATTAAGGCAACCTTGTTCTCTTCTGCATGGAAAGGAAGTGTGGTTGGTTTTGAATTGCATTCAGGAAGACCCCTAAGCCTGGCCAGGAGACAGCAAAAAAAAAACAGAAGATAGCAAAAAAAAAAAAAAAGGGTAGGATCTGCAGAAACCTTTATGGGAACGTAGAAGGACTATAGGAAAAAAAAGGGAAGATATGTATTTACGACTTTCTAAGGACCTAAGACTACCTGGTTCACATTTAACAGCTGATACCTGGGTTATGGCAGTGAGTGAAGAAGTAGATTCTCTGTTTGCGTCTTTTTTACACGTGCATGACAGAGACTGGGTCCTTGCTCAGTTAGTGCCTGTGGTGTCTCCTTTCACAGAGGTGCACTTAGCGCGTGATGGAGCAAGAAGCAGGCAGTTGTGGCTCTGTCTTCCACACAAGCAGAATACTCTGCTGCAGAGCAAGCTGTCAGAGAGTTTGCATGGCTGTGCAAGCTATTCTTGGACTTTGGGATCCATCAGCTTTTCGAAGACAACCCAGGGAGTATCAAACTGGTGGACACAAAACAGCCCAGGCCAAACATGAAACACGTAGACATAAAAGTCTGCTCCGTGAGGGCCACGGGTGAGAAGGCACTGGTTAAATTGAAAGACCGCCCCTCAGAGTACATGGTGGCAGATATGCAGTATCACTAACTAATCCTTTGTCTGGGGATCGTTGCTTGGCCCCGCATGACGAATTGGGATTTGAGTTCTAATGGACAGCAAATATGTGGAGTTGCTGAGAAGGGGAATGTTGGGCACATCAACTCGCCTTTTTATGTTTGTTTAAACTAATGCACAATTATGTAAGAAGATAAATTTAAAATGTTTTTCTCTTCTTCTCTGTTTCCAACTTACTGCTTGTGATTTCACAAGGGGTTGAGCTGATGTCATACGACCCATTTTTTTTTCTTTTCTCTCTCTCTGCCCGTTCGCTGTTTCTACTTCTGATCTGCCCAGCAACTGTGTTGCAACTACTAAAGAGAGCAGGCATTCCTCGTTTTGCACACATGCTTTTTCTCAAAAAAAGACTGAACATTTCATTTTGGAACTTACTATTACGTCGCTTGTACACTGTTTTCTCCTGGTGTACTTTGAGCACAAAGGTTAAACCACAGCCTCCAACAATCCCAGAGAGTCTCATCCACATGGTCTGAACAGGAATAGTGAAATCGTCGGCTCAGTCTGCTGCAGCAGTCAAAAAGGCAAACAGAATGTTATGTTGTGGGAGTCTCAGTTTAGTGGACCCTTGGGCTGACCTGCAGGAGACTGGGAAAGGTGGTCAATGTCTCTAATGAATAGCAGGCCGGGAGGCAGATGTTCAGGCGAGACTTAGATGCTCTTCACCCTGGAAGCTGGTACTCCCCCGGGAGGAGCCCATAGGGGCCCGGCCACTGGGACTTAGGCAGGTCGTGGATCAAGACAGGTAACTGGAACCAGACTAAGACAGTAGAGATACTGTAACAGGGCTCGGGTTCTGGAACCAGGCAGAAACTGTAGCAAGACTCGGGTACTGGGACCAGGCAGGAACTGTAGCCGGACTCGGGTACTGGAACCAGGCAGGAACTGTAGCAGGACTCGGGTACTGGAAGCAGGCAGGAACTGTACGAGGTAAACAGGAACCAAGCAGGTACTGTAGCAGGAATGGAGCGATGAAGCCAAGCGAGTCACTCCGGGGCACAGCGCAACAGCAAACCGGGAAGCTAACCCGTTGCAAGGCAAGGACTGGGTGGCCGCGGCGTCTGACGTCAGGAACTTGGCGGAGTCACCACTGGCGGGAAACGGGCTAGAAAGGCGCCCAAGTGGCGCGCGCGCCTAGGAGAAGGGCGTCCTCAGGCACCTTCGCGGTGGCGCAACCCCAGCGGGGACGCTGCCAAACAGGCCGCAAGCCAGGGCTCCGGAGGCGGGAGCAGGTCCGGGAACAAGGATGAAAAGGCCTGGCCGCAGTGCTCGCGGCCAGGACCGCAACATGTTAGGAATTATTAGGAAGGTAATGGTTAATAAAACAGAAAATGTCATAATGCCTCTGTATCGCTCCATTGTGCGACCGCACCTTGAATACTGTGTACATTTCTGGTCACAGCATCTCAAAAAAGATATAATTGCAATGGAGAAGGTACAGAGAAGGGCAACCAAAATGATAAAGGGCATGGAACGGCTCCTCTATGAGGAAAGGCTGAAGAGGTTAGGGCTGTTCAGTTTGGAGAAGAGACAGCTGAGGGGGGATATGATAGAGGTGTTTAAAATGTTTGTTTATTTATTTATTTAAAAGTATTTATATACCGTCATAACAATATAAAATTGACCAAAATGGTTTACAATTGATAATAAAAAAATAAAGCAAATAAAATAAAACATCAACATCATAAGCATATGATATTATAGAAACATAGAAATGACGGCAGAAGAAGACCAAACGGCCCATCCAGTCTGCCCAGCAAGCTTCGCACTTTTTTTTCTTCTCATACTTATCTGTTACTCTTGGCTCTTAGTAACCCTTTGGTTCTATTTCCCTTCCACCCCCACCATTAATGCAAAGAGCAGTGTTGGAGCTGCATCTAAGTGAAATATCTAGCTTAGTTAGGAGTAATAACCACCGCAATAAGCAAGCTACACCCATGCTTATTTGTTTACTCAGACTATGTGATTCAGTCCTTGTTGGTTGTTGTCTGTATATAGATCCACTTTTCTTCATTCCTCCTGCCGTTGAAGCAGAGAGCAATGCTGGATATGCACGAGTATCAGACTTTCTCCCCTGCCGTTGAAGCAGAGAGCTATGCTGGTTATGCATTGAAAGTGAAGTATCAGGCTTATATGGTTTGGGGTAGTAACTGCCGTAACAAGCAAGCTACTCCCCATTTTTTGTGAATGCAAATCTTTTTCCACATTTCCTCTTGCCGTTGAAGCTTGGAGCAGTGTTGGAGACTCATTAACCGTGTGTATGTTTATTGAATAAGGGTATTATCTCCAGGCAGTAGCTGTCATTCCCGCGAAAAATAGTCTACTAGTGCTTACTTTTTGATTTCCTTCCTCCTGGATGAAAGCAGGAGTCAAACCTGCAGCTTTATAACACAGAGATCAGTGCCATTTTCCCTGAGCCACCACAGGGCTGCTTAACTAGTGAGTTATATAAGTAACTTGCTAGTTAGCATAAAAATAATAAATAAAAGTTGCAGAGAAATACATTCAAAAAGTAATATTTAATCTAACATAATATATGCCTTAAAATAAAATTAGCTATAAATAAATTATTAATAAAACCAAGGACAGGCTGAAATCAAGAAAAAAGAAGTAATCCTAAAAGCAATTATTTAGAAACATCTTTGCCATTCTCTGATTATAAACTTGATTTGAGCTTGGGTTACTGATATGTTTTTAAAGATTTCTTAAAATTTTTGCTGCTTGATATTTGTCTTAATGCATTTGGTAAAGAATTCCACAGAATGGGACCTGCCACAGAAAATGCTCTTTGTCTTGTTACATTCAGTCTAGCCAGCTGTATTGATGGTATCTCTAAAAGATTCATGTTAGTAGATCTAAGTTCTCTGGATGGTTTGTATATTCGCAAAGTTGTACAGAGCCAAATAGAATCTGAATTATTTAGTAATGAATGTATTATAGTTATTATTTTATACAAAATCCTCTGTTTGATAGGTAACCTGTGTATATTGTACAGAGTGGGAGAAATGTGTTGTTTCATAGGAGTACCAGTAAGGATCTGGGCAGCTGCGTTCTGAATTAATTGTAATGGTTTAATTGCTGATTCTGGTAAATCAAGGTACAGGCCGATGCAATAATCTAAACCTGAAAAAATTAGTGATTGGGGTATGGATCGAAAATCTTGAAAAAATAACAGTGGTCACAAACGTTTCATGAGAGGTCTAGAATGCGTAGATGTGAATCGGTTATTTACTCTTTCAGATAATACCCCTAGGCACTCCATGAAGTTAGCAAGTAGCACATTTAAAACAAATCAGAGAAAATTATTTTTCAATCGACTGACAATTAAGCTGTAGACTGGAGGGTGGCCAATGTAACCCTAATATTTAAAAAGGGCTCCAGGTGCAATCCGGGAAACTATAGCCCAGTGAGCCTGACTTCAGTGCTGGGAAAAATAGTGGAAACTATTCTAAAGATCAAAATCGTAGAGCATATAGAAAGACATGATTTAATGGGACACAGTCAACATGGATTTACCCAAGGGAAGTCTTGCCTCAAAAATCTTCATTTTTTGAAGGGGTTAATAAACATGTGGATAAAGGTAAACCAGTAGATGTAGTATATTTGGATTTTCAGAAGCCATTTGACAAAGTCCCTCATGAGAGGTTTCTAAGAAAATTAAAAAGGTTTGGTATAGGAGGCGATGTCTTTTTGTGGTTTACAAACTGGTTAAAAGACAGGAACAGAGTAGAATTAAATGGTCAATTTTCTCAGTGGAAAAGTGGAGTGCCTCAGGGGTCTGTATTTGGATCGGTGCTTTGCAGTATATTTATAAATGATCTGAAAAGAAATACGATGAGTGAGTTTATCAAATTTGCGGATGACACAAAATTATTCAGTTGTTAAATTGCAAGTGGATTGTGATACATTGCAGGAGGACCTCGCGAGTCTGGAAGATTGGGCATCCAAATGGCAGATGAAATTTAATGTGGACAAGTGCAAGGTGTTGCATATAGGGAAAAACAACCCTTGCTGTAGTTACACAGTTAGGTTACATATTAGGAGCTACCACCCAGGAAAAAGATCTAGGCATCATAGTGGATAATACTTTGAAATCATTGGCTCAGTGTGCTGCAGCAGTCAAGAAAGCAAACAGAATGTTAGGAATTATTAAGAAGGGAATGGTTAATAAAAAAGAAAATGTCATAATGCCTCTATATCGCTCCATGGTGAGACTGCACCTTGAATTCTGTGTACAATTCTGGTCGCCGCATCTCAAAAAAGATATAGTTGCGATGGAGAAGGTACAGAGAAGGGTGACCAAAATGATAAAGGGATGGAGAGCTCCCCTATGAGGAAAGGCTGAAGAGGTTAGGGCTGTTCAGCTTGGAGAAGAGACGGCTGAGGGGGAATATGACAGAGGTCTTTAAAATCATGAGAGGTCTTGAACAAGAACATGTGAATCGGTTAATTACACTTTTGGATAATAAGAGGACTAGGGGGCATTCCATGAAGTTAGCAAGTAGCACATTTAAGACTAATCGGAGAAAATTCTTTTTCACTCAACGTACAATTAAACTCTGGAATTTGTTGCCAGAGGATGTGGTTAGTGCAGTTAGTGTAGCTGGATATGTTCTTGGAGAAGTCCATTAACTGCTATTAATCAAGTTGACTTAGGGAATGGCCTCTGCTATTACTGGCATCAGTAGCATGGGATTTTCTTAGTGTTTGGGTAATTGCCTGGTTCTTGTGGCCTGGTTTGGCCTCTGTTGGAAACAGGATGCTGGGCTTAATGGACCCTTGGTCTGACCCAGCATGGCAATTTCTTATGTTCTTATGAATTTGTTGCCAGAGAATGTGGTTAAGGCAGAGGTGTAGGGTGATTATTGAAGATGGTGGTGCACCAGAAAATTTGCTGCAGACAGGTAACAAAAAAACAAGACTTTTGAGATCCTCCAGCACCCAATATCTCATCCTCTAGCAGACTTAAAATCTCAGCATTGACTCCAGGCCATAAAATATTAATTAGATGTTTATCTTTTTCACACAGTTCTTATATTAAATCTAGTATAGAAAGGCTATCAAGAGGATGAGGGCTTGAGTACCACCGGGGACTGTGGGGAGATGATGACCAATAATTAAAATAATAAGGATGGAAAAATTCCTCACTCTCCATACTTGCTCCTGTGTGCATGCAGGATGGGCTCTACTCACAGCCCGCCGGATGTCCTTGTTCTTCGGTTGTGAGCAGGATGGGCACTGCTTGTGGCCCGCCAGATATCCTCGCTTTTTCTTCCACCCTTAATACGTAGTGAATTGCACCCCTTTCTTTGTTTGGATTGTCATTGCCCCAACAGCCCCGGTCAGTGGGTCACAGCACTGGCAATCGCTTATGTTCGGGGGAGGGGGGAGCCAGAGAAAAGGTGATTGGGTCAAAATTGGTGGTGCACGGCCCAACCCGTTTCAAAGCTGGTCTTGCCTGTGTACCACTGTGCAGGATAGATGCTAAGCCCATGGGTCAAGGCAGTTACTGTAGCTGGGTTTAAAAAAGGTTTGGATCATTTCCTGGAGAAGTCCATAAACGGCTATGAATCAATAAGTAATAGTGGAAACACTGAGAGGAGAGGATCACCTTGCTGGTGGCTGAAAGGAATCAGTAAGTTTTTGCTTGGGACATTGACATTGACTTTTTTAAAAGTATTGGGGCAAAGTTAACTATTTGGGAATATTATGTAGTGTGTTTGTGCCTTTAATAGTCAGGCAGTGAATAAACAAGTTAGACTGTTTGCATTTTTAAATAGTCAGTCAATAAGGTAGCAGTAGGTAGGCAGTGAATAAACAAGTTAGACTGTTTGTATTTTTAAATAGTCAGTCAATAAGGTAGCAGTAGGTTGGCAGTGAATAAATAAACAAGTTAGACTGTTTGTATTTTTAGTCAGTCAATAAGGTAGCAGTAGGGTTGGCAGTGAATAAACAAGTTAGACTGTTTGTATTTAGTCAGTCAATAAGGTAGCAGTAGGTAGTGTGTTTATTTTTTAAAAGTCTGCCTGACTATTAAAGTGTCCTCCAGACTTTTAAAGAGCTAAGTGTTTTATTTAATAAATAACTGAGTGCATTGTATTGAAAAACAAAAAAAAAACACAAAAAAAAACCCCCCACAAAAAAGTAGCCAGAAGCTAGAAATAAGCTAGGAGCAGTATATACCAAAGTAAAAAAGTTGAATAGTTCAGCTCAGTTACTCACCTTGGAAAGGTGTTGAGGTAGTGTGATTAGGTTTGAATAGGGAACAACATTTTTTAATCAAGGGAGCTGTGAGTCACTCAGGCTGACTAACTAAAGTTAGACTGTTTGTAATTCCCAACCCTCCCACCCCTCGCCCACCCACCCCTAGCTCATCCCTTAATTTATAGGCAGGTGCCACTTGCACAAAAAAAAACAAAAAACCCATCAACAAAAACTTTATTGAGAATTCGATCAGACCCCAGTAGGCCATTACCAGACACATAGTGAATTCACTAATACATTTAAAGGAACTTAGACACATTCCTACTCCCATAGCAACCTAAAACTTAACTAGGAACTGATCAAAATTGAGATGAAGGCAGCAGTCCAGCAGCAAGAGGGGGGCTTCCCAGTCTTTTGCATCGAGTGTCACATGTATGATTTTTTACCCACCGGTGAGAAGTTGTACATGTGCATGCGATGCAAAGAGCTTCTGGCTCTCAGAGAACGAGTCCGATCTCTGGAGGCTAGAGTGGCAGACCTGGAGGAGCTGAGGCAGACAGAGAGGTATATAGATGAGACCTTCAGGGACATAGTATTCAAGTCCCAATTTCAGACTGGCAGCCCTGGTGCTGCCTTGGAGGAAGAAGGTCTCATAATGGGAGAGCACCAACCAGGTGTAGCAGGAAAGGATCCTGTAGCAAGGACCTGCTCTCTAGGTGATGCATTGTCCTTTCGCACTGAGGATATCTCCCCAAGGCCTACTGCCCAGGAGGGAAGGGTTAGGTCGGCCGTCATAGTTGGTGATTCGATTATTAGGAATGTAGATAGCTGGGTGGCGGGTGGGCGTGAGGATCGCCTGGTAACATGCCTACCTGGTGCGAAGGTGGCGGACCTCACGCGTCACCTAGATAGGATTTTAGACAGTGCTGGGGAGGAGCCGGCTGTCGTGGTACACGTGGGCACCAACGACATAGGAAAATGTGGGAGGGAGTTTCTGGAAGCCAAATTTAGGCTCTTAGGTAGAAAGATTAAATCCAGAACCTCCAGGGTAGCATTCTCTGAAATGCTCCCTGTTCCACGCGCAGGTCACCAGAGGCAGGCAGAGCTCCAGAGTCTCAATGCGTGGATGAGACGATGGTGCAAGGAAGAGGGATTCAGTTTTGTTAGGAACTGGGGAACCTTTTGGGGAAGGGAGAGTCTCTTCCGAAGGGATGGGCTCCACCTTAACCAGGGTGGAACCAGACTGCTGGCGCTAACCTTTAAAAAGGAGATAGAGCAGCTTTTAAACTAGAACAAAGGGGAAAGCCGACAGTCGCTCAGCAGCGCATGGTTCGGAGAGATGTATCTTTAAAGGATACTAATGATGCATTAGAATTAGGGCATCCCGACAGTGAGGTTCCAATAATTAGAAAAGTAGTCCAAGTGCCTGTAAATAAAAACTCACCTGAGCTAAAAAATTCTAACTTATCCCTATCAATTAAAAAGCAGAATAAAAATACAAACAAAAAACAAACTTTGAAATATTTGTATGCTAATGCCAGAAGTCTAAGAAGTAAGATGGGAGAATTAGAATGTATAGCAGTAAATGATGACATAGACTTAATTGGCATCTCAGAGACATGGTGGAAAGAGGATAACCAATGGGACAGTGCTATACCGGGGTACAAATTATATCGCAATGACAGAGAGGAGCAGTCGGGAGGAGGTGTGGTGCTTTATGTCCGGGATGGCATAGAGTCCAACAGGATAAACATCCTGCATGAGACTAAATACAAAATTGAATCTTTATGGGTAGAAATCCCTTGTGTATCAGGGAAGACTACAGTGATAGGGGTATACTACCGTCCACCTGGTCAAGATGGTGAGATGGACAGTGAAATGCTAAGAGAAATTAGGGAAGCTAACCAAATTGGTAGTGCAGTAATAATGGGAGACTTCAATTACCCCAATATAGACTGGGTAACTGTATCATCGGGTCACGCTAGAGAGATAACGTTCCTGGATGGAATAAATGATAGCTTTATGGAGCAATTGGTTCAGGAACCGACGAGAGAGGGAGCAATTTTAGATCTAATTCTCAGTGGAGCACAGGACTTGGTGAGAGAGGTAACGGTGGTGGGGCCGCTTGGCAATAGTGATCATAATATGATCAAATTTGATTTAATGACTGGAAAAGGAACAGTGTGCAAATCCAAGGCTCTCGTGCTAAACTTTCAAAAGGGAAACTTTGATAAAATGAGAAAAATTGTTAGAAAAAAACTGAAAGAAGCAGCTACAAAAGTAAAAAATGTCCAAGAGGCGTGGTCATTGTTAAAAAATACCATTCTAGAAGCACAGTCCAGATGTATTCCACACATTAAGAAAGGTGGAAAGAAGGCAAAACGATTACCGGCATGGTTAAAAGGGGAGGTGAAAGAAGCTATTTTAGCCAAAAGATCTTCATTCAAAAATTGGAAGAAGGATCCAACAGAAGAAAATAGGATAAAGCATAAACATTGGCAAGTTAAATGTAAGACATTGATAAGACAGGCTAAGAGAGAATTTGAAAAGAAGTTGGCTGTAGAGGCAAAAACTCACAGTAAAAACTGTTTTAAATATATCCGAAGCAGAAAGCCTGTGAGGGAGTCAGTTGGACTGTTAGATGATCGAGGGGTTAAAGGGGCACTTAAAGAAGATAAGGCCATCGCGGAAAGATTAAATGATTTCTTTGCTTCAGTGTTTACTGAAGAGGATGTTGGGGAGGTACCCGTAATGGAGAAGGTTTTCATGGGTAATGATTCAGATGGACTGAATCAAATCACGGTGAACCTAGAAGATGTGGTAGGCCTGATTGACAAACTGAAGAGTAGTAAATCACCTGGACCGGATGGTATACACCCCAGAGTTCTGAAGGAACTAAAAAATGAAATTTCAGACCTATTAGTAAAAATTTGTAACTTATCATTAAAATCATCCATTGTACCTGAAGACTGGAGGATAGCAAATGTAACCCCAATATTTAAAAAGGGCTCCAGGGGCGATCCGGGAAACTACAGACCGGTTAGCCTGACTTCAATGCCAGGAAAAATAGTGGAAAGTGTTCTAAACATCAAAATCACAGAACATATAGAAAGACATGGTTTAATGGAACAAAGTCAGCATGGCTTTACCCAGGGCAAGTCTTGCCTCACAAATCTGCTTCACTTTTTTGAAGGAGTTAATAAACATGTGGATAAAGGTGAACCGGTAGATATAGTATACTTGGATTTTCAGAAGGCGTTTGACAAAGTTCCTCATGAGAGGCTTCTAGGAAAAGTAAAAAGTCATGGGATAGGTGGCGATGTCCTTTCGTGGATTGCAAACTGGCTAAAAGACAGGAAACAGATAGTAGGATTAAATGGGCAATTTTCTCAGTGGAAGGGAGTGGACAGTGGAGTGCCTCAGGGATCTGTATTGGGATCCTTACTGTTCAATATATTTATAAATGATCTGAAAAGAAATACGACGAGTGAGATAATCAAATTTGCAGATGACACAAAATTGTTCAGAGTAGTTAAATCACAAGCAGATTGTGATAAATTGCAGGAAGACCTTGTGAGACTGGAAAATTGGGCATCCAAATGGCAGATGAAATTTAATGTGGATAAGTGCAAGATGATGCATATAGGGAAAAATAACCCATGCTATAATTACACGATGTTGGGTTCCATATTAGGTGCTACAACCCAAGAAAGAGATCTAGGTGTCATAGTGGATAACACATTGAAATCGTCGGTTCAGTGTGCTGCGGCAGTCAAAAAAGCAAACAGAATGTTGGGAATTATTAGAAAAGGAATGATGAATAAAACGGAAAATGTCATAATGCCTCTGTATCGCTCCATGGTGAGACCGCACCTTGAATACTGTGTACAATTCTGGTCGCCGCATCTCAAAAAAGATATAATTGCGATGGAGAAGGTACAGAGAAGGGCTACCAAAATGATAAGGGGAATGGAACAACTCCCCTATGAGGAAAGACTAAAGAGGTTAGGACTTTTCAGCTTGGAGAAGAGACGACTGAGGGGGGATATGATAGATGTGTTTAAAATCATGAGAGGTCTAGAACGGGTAGATGTGAATCGGTTATTTACTCTTTCGGATAGTAGAAAAACTAGGGGACACTCCATGAAGTTAGCATGGGGCACATTTAAAACTAATCGGAGAAAGTTCTTTTTTACTCAACTCTGGAATCTGTTGCCAGAGGATGTGGTTAGTGCAGTTAGTATAGCTGTGTTTAAAAAAGGATTGGATAAGTTCTTGGAGGAGAAGTCCATTACCTGCTATTAAGTTCACTTAGAGAATAGCCACTGCCATTAGCAATGGTTACATGGAATAGACTTAGTTTTTGGGTACTTGCCAGGTTCTTATGGCCTGGATTGGCCACTGTTGGAAACAGGATGCTGGGCTTGATGGACCCTTGGTCTGACCCAGTATGGCATTTTCTTATGTTCTTATGTTCTTATGTTCTTAGTAGCTTGGGATCTGTCTGGTATTTGGGTACTTGCCAGGTTCTTATAGCCTGGATTGGCCACTGGATTGGCCACTGTTGGAAAACAGGATGCTGGGCTTGATGGACCCTTGGTCTGACCCAGTATGGCGTTTCTTATGTCCGTTATCATCGTCATTTATTTATTTATTTATATCTTGCTTTTCCAGCAGAAGAGTTCTAAGCATCTTACAGTAAAATTGGGCCTTTCATTAGGCCATGGCACATTGGTAAACAACATTCAACAAGTACACGTTTCTTTTCACAATTTAGTTTAAACACTTTTTTATTGAGCAATGAAAAAAAGCAATACATAGCAACCTGCCCGGGAGGCTGTTACCCTTAGCCCCCCGTAGCATTCACATAAACAAATAGCTCTTTTACAAAGGTCTTTCCCCACCCTACCAAATCAGATCAAAGCAGATATTAAAACAAGTTGAGGCTTAACAATAAGCGTAGAGTACATCTGTAACTGAAAATGCCCAAATATAAGTGGGTGGTGACCGGTGAGTGTGTCTTAGTCCAGCTCATTTGAGTTGTAGGAAGCTAGGACTTTGGAAGAAGGAATACGGTTGTGGGGTGACGGTTTGGGCCGAGGGCCGCGGGCTGGCCTCTGGCACCTGATGACCATTATGAACAACTTTCTTCATGCAGCCTTTAAGTGAACATTGTACTCCACAGTGCAGAGGGGAAACGAGGCATCTGAGCATATTCTGCTGCTCGGGGCCAGGCAGGCCTGAAATGTGTCTTCCCCCCTCCTCTTTGGCATCCCCTGCAGCCTCTGCTTCGAATAGTAAATATTTGTAGTTGCCCAATCTGCCTGAATAGCTATTCTTCTTTGCAGCCTCCACTTGGGTGAATGGAGCCCAAAAGGAATGGCCTGGCATCCGTAACTATTGCCCAAGCCAATCACTAGGAATGCTAAGCAATGTCCTGAACATCATTTTTGGGATGCCGTGTAATTTTGTTGCCACTTCACAGTAGGGTCTACAAACTACCACTGGCCTATAGCGCATAGAGATTCAGTGGATTCAGGCTCATTAACAATTTAGTCATCATTAAGAAGCTCCAGTAATAGCAGGTAGGCAAAGTGCACTGACTTCCCACTAATCGGAGGTGAACAAGCACATTTCTTGTCCATTTAAAATGGTTACAAAGCTTTCAGCGCTAAGTGACACATCATTGCAGTCATTTTTCATCATTTTGGCTGACTGACATGGTAAAGGGAAGAGAAGGCCCACGGACGTGCTGTGGATCTCCGAATCCTCGTGCTTTCTACAGCCTGTGCGGTGAGTGGCCATTGGGTGAGTTGTGTTTTTTGCGTTGACGACACTTGCTTCCTTGCGCTCTGAAAGCGGGACAGAGCGGCGCCGGCTGGGTGCTAGCACCGCCCGCCGCCACGCGGAGACATCTGGATTCCGATTCCTGGCTCCGCTTGGACTGCTGCTGTTGGCGCTGCTGTGGAGGCGGCGTTCATAGCCTCCGCACGTTGGCGACACCTGCTGGCCACATTTGGAGCCCATGGTCACAGGGCTCCAGAAGGAGGTCTGGAGCTTGGCCGTCGCTGTGATGGCTGCACTGAAGTACGTTGGAAGGAGGAAATAAAACAGGAGAGAGAAAAACAAAATCCCCCAGATAGTTGCGAACGATGGCTCAGCTGGGTGCCAGATCCCAGCCCCCTACAGGAGGTACTCCCGAGTCGAAAAAGGACAACGCACGCAGGACCGAGGCCACGTTGTCACTTGGTTAGGAAAATGTTGCAGGCTGTACATTATATTACAGCCCTCTTTAATACAACTGTTCCTCCTGTGTTCAGAAGGATACGCATTGGGCACATAAGAAATCAGATAAAGCGAACAGACCTTATTAATCCTGCATGTCAAGGGAGGGGTGCGACGTTGCAGGTGGAAATCCTGATGATAAAATACTTGCAGGCCGATATAGTACGTAAGGGGTAATTGCGCGTGGCCAACCCCCCCCCCCTCCCCCCCGAAACTAATAGTGCTCATCTCATGCACATGCATGTTGATGAGCACTATTAGTTATTTGCCCGGAATACTGAAATAAAATAAAAAAATTAAAAAAAATCTGTCGGTAAAATTAAGCGTCGGTTGCTGGACCCGCTGACAGCCGACTCTTCCGCTAATAAGGAGACGCTAAGGACGCGCTATTGACCCTAGCACCTCCTTAATAGCACCTGGCCTAAGTTAAATACAGAATCGCGCGCCCAGGAGAGGTGCCTGGGCATGCGTTGGGAGAGCGGTCGCTCAACTCGGAGCGCCGGCTCCCCCCGCGGGTAACGTGTTCTCTGGCACATTTTTACCTCTCTTCTTGGTTACAGCCTGCTCCGGTGTGCTGATTCGGGAGCCTTTCACGTGGAATGACACGCAGATATACACGCACACGCGACAAGTAGCCAAAATGCAGGGAGCAGCAGCCCTCACCCTCAGTGGGATGCTCTGCGGCCTCGCTATCTTTTTATTTCAGATGCAAGAGCTGATATTTTTAGACAGCTGCGGCCGCTTTCTTCCACCTCACAGTGGTGCTTCAGCAGCAGCAGTAGAAACCTCCCACGGGCCCATCTAAGCAACCGGGAACTGGCGGCAATCTGCGCTCCAGTGCTAATAGCCCTGGAAAGGTAATTAATGATACAGAAGAGATGATCTTTGGCTGCCTGGGAGCCATGGTTTCTTCAGCCCAGAGAATTTGTGTTGCTTAACCCTCTCAATTTGGAGCATGAAAATAAAAGAATTTCCTGTAAAAAAATCATAGCAGTGGTAAAAAAAAATAAAATAAAAAATGTTGAATCTTGCCAATTACTTTCAGGTTGCTAAGATACCTGGGAACTTCTGAGCAGGGCGTGGGCCGGGGGTGTCGGAAAAGCATCAACTCTCTCTCTGTTCCTTACCCCCTCTATTCCAGACCCTCACACACACACACTCACTGTCTCTCTCTCTCTCTCTCCCCCGGCACAGACCTTCTCGCCTGCATCCTCGGGCCGGCCCCCAGCATTCTCCTTTCTTCCCCGTCCCCCTACCAGGGCCAACCCCAGCGCACTTCTCCCCCTGCCCTCATGCCCCACCCAACACCAGCACTCGCCCTCTTTTCTCTTCCCCGACCCCCAGCACTTCTCTTCCTCCCCCCATCAACCCCAGGCCAGACCCCGCTTCCTCCGATCATGGCTGCCGCGGGGGCCAATGTCGCTGTCTTTTTCCAGCCAGCGTGACACACATGATGCCTACACCGAAGAAGGTGTCAGTGGCGTACCTAAAGTATTTGGCACCCGGGGTGGATAATTCCTTTGGCACCCCCCTAGACTCACTTCTCTGTCCCTCCCGTGATCTCTGGTTCCCCTCTCCCTCGCACAGGCTCCCTCTCTCTCTTGCACACACCCCTGCTCGCGGGCACCCTCCATTTCTCTCTCTCTCTCACATACACACCCCTTCACACAGCTCCCTCTCTCACACACACAGGCACTCTCACTCCCATTCACACACACACACACACACAAAGACATAAACACTCTCTCACTTCCTACCCCGCTCCCCATCAGGAGCACAGCAGCAGCTTCAGCCCACAGATGGGGTCTCTTCATTTTTCTTGAGGCAGCACGGGGAGAGGAGGTGGGGGCTGGTGCGGCTCTGCTTCCTGCATCTGCGGTGGGGAGGGGGAGGGGGGACAGTGCTGTTGCTCTTCCTACTGCTTCGGGCCGCGACTGCATGACCTTTCCTTCTTCCCGCCCGTGCGGATCCACCACTTCCTCTTCCGGGCTGCGGGGCGGGGGGGGAGAAGACAAACCTGTGCAGTTGACGGCTTCAGACTCGTGGCGCTCTAGGCGACCGCCCAGTGCTCCCACCGCCCGCGGCTCGGAGGCCTCCCTCTTCTTCTGCCTCAAGCGGGATGGGCTCCCGCTCGTGGCCGCCGACCTCCCGGCTGTCACTCGGGGGGCGGCCTGCACCCCCCCCCCCCTTAGTATGCCACTCTTGCAGGTGCTTGTGATGCTTCATCCCGCCTGCGTCGCGATAGCGGGGGTAAGACGGGCAGCAGTGTGCGCCTGCGCTGGCCCCACTTACCCAGAGGCCTGGCAATTTGCGCTAAAACCTGGAATCTCTGGGCCAAATCGAGAGAGTTCCCGGGTATGAAGATTGCTGGGAGAGCTTAAGGGGCCTGGTTACAACAGGGGTTGATTTTCTGGAGGGCCCGGCAGTTTCCCCTTGCTCTCTTGAGCTTCTCCAGTTCCATCAGAACCATCACTGGGATCCGGTGCCAGGACATTTCATTCACCACTACCTGTTGTTTTTTTCCTCCTTGTATCATTATTATTATTATTATTATTATTATTATTAATATCCCCTCCTAAATCACCTAACCCTATTGATTATAGCGACAGCCCCTCGGTTGGGAACTATTCACCAGGGCCTTCTTCGGAAACGCAATCGCGGGTCCTAAATTCACCCACTAGGTGTCAGCACATTGCGCAATGATCGATGCGCCTTCCTCTTAGAGCAGTGGTTCCCAACCCTGTCCTGGGGACTCAGGTTTTCAGGATATCCACAATGAATATGCAGGGTTGGGAACCACTGCCTTAGAGGATGTGAGCACCATCTCTGCGGCATGCCCATACTCCTATGGCCTGGAGAGGAGACGATCTGACCCAGGAAATCAAACCCAGGGTCTCCGCCTGGCAGTGCAGCGAGGCACTGAGCCTGCCTCAGCTTGTTGGGTTTTGAGGGTTTATTAGTGACCTGTTATATAGCAGGAGGTTCCCTAGGTCGTCAAAACAAAATCCAAAGAGCCATGCCTACAAGGTGCACTATTTTGGATTTTACAGATCTAATTTATATTTTGTAAGACTATTTCTTCAGGTTTATAGCAGTGTTCGATTGTAGTAGCTATCCTGGTCCTGGAGAAAACGGTAGAGAGTTCCCCACTGTGAAAATGTGCTCGCAGGCCCATGCAGGTTATAAAAAAACAATTGCTTCGTCAAAAACTAGAAACCAGAATAAAGTTTTTCCAGAAAACTTATGGAGGTAGCACAAAACTGAAAAAAAAAAAAAAAGTCATAATATTTTCCTATTAAACAGAGGAAAAAAAGTGCAGGCACAACCTGCTCTGCAATTCTTTCCTTTCTTGTAAGAAGTTTGCATGACAGTGATAATCTTATTATTTATGACTGGCTGGAGTTAATTTGATAAACTATCTCATGATGTATCTCATGTAAACCTCTTCTACCAAGGAGAATTTGCAAGGTAGGCATCGATCGTTGTAGCTACGATTTTAATATGATAACGGTGGACTGTGAAAATTGGGTTTGTTCTATTAAGGAGAGCAAGCGAGCTGGTTTCATATCTTATGCCCAGGAGTCATTTTGCAAGGGGTATAATTTTTCACAAAGCATGAGACTGGAACACAAAATATATTCTTCCTTGCCTGCTACAGTCAGTGACCGTGCGCCATGAATTGTTCCAGTTATCGGAAGGATAAGCCTCATGAAATGTACTGTGTTTTTTTTTAAACGGGAGATATGACCTAAGGGGCCTGCCCCTTAGTGCGCCCCCTTGTGGATCCCCTTAAAACTGTCCCACAGTTTTTCCATTTCTTCTTTCTCTCCCACTGCAAATATTCACAACCCTACCAGCTTCAGAAACTACCCTCCTCTACCCATGACTCCCCTCAGTTCATCAAGACCCTAACTTCAACCTTTTGAAGTTGCCCGCTTCTCGTCCCTCACCCCCCATCATCCAGGAAAAACTCCGGGAGTTTTCCCCCACCTCCTATATCTACTCCCTATCCCAGCCTACCCATTCGTTTACTTTTCACCCCCCCCCCCTACCAAAGAGTCTCAGGTACTTTATTCCCTCCGACTTGTCATCTGTCCCTCTCCCGGCACCTCATGCCCTCCTCTTCCTCCTCACCCTCTCCAAATCCCCACAGTGCATCTACTATGCACACGTCCCTCATCTCCGCCATCAAAACTATCCCTTTGCACACCATCTCCCTCTTCCCAAATTCCCGATAAAGCACCATAGAAACCTCCTCCCCATCATGACTACTCCCCTCACACAATTAATAGGCCTAATCACTTTCCTTATCCTCCTGATAAATACCCAATCTATTTCCAAAAAACCCTCCTTAATCCATGACATACTTACAGATGACAAACCAGACATACTAGCCATTACTGAAACATGGCTGAAGGAAACTGACACCACCCTCATCAATCAACTTCCAATTGACACCTATGATATCTTCTCCATCCCCAGACCCCCCAAAAAAGGAGGCGGCCTCCTCCTAGCAGCTAAAAAGGCCTTAAAACTCTCCCACAAACCCGTCCCCTCACCTCACAAACTAGAAATCAGCATTTTTACTGCTCTGAACCTACAAGTCTGCCTAGCTTACGCCCCCCCCCCCCGGGCTCCTCGAAAAGAACCCCTCCCTCATAATTGAATACATATCCAAACATATAAACTGTCACTCACCTACTATCATCCTAGGAGACTTCAACCTCCATGTTGATGCCACTCCCAATTCACCATCCTGTGAAGCCATACTAACTGCACTAGATGCGCTAGGATTCAAGCAGCTTATATCTAACCCCACTCACCGAGCAGGTCATACCCTTGACCTCATTTTCATTAATACCGGTATCCAATCCAACCATCCTATATTCTCCCCCATCCCCTGTTCTGATCACTACCGCATTGACATCACCTGCACTACAAATAACACCCTGCACCACTACAATCCAATAAAAAAAACATTCACTTTAGGCGTAACTGCAACCAAGAAGATTTAGTAGCTGCTCTCACCACCGAACTTAACAAACTTGACTTAACTAATGCTGAAACTACGCTTAATTCCTGGAGCCACTGTACTGACTCCATCGCTAACAAACTTTGCCCCATGCAATCTCATGTGATTGACCCAGCAAAATCCAAAAAACAACCGTGGTACACCTCCGATTTAAAAGCTATGAAGCACAATCTTAGAAAACTAGAAAGAAACTGGAGAAAAAACCCCACTCCTACACTGCTTACCACCTTCAGATCCTTCCTCCACACTTACAGAACAGCTATTGAAAAAACCAAGAGAGACTTCTACTCACGCAAAATCCACAACCTCCAATTTAACCCTCACGCCCTCTTTGAAATAGTAAACAGTTTAACTCAATCCACCCCTAATTTTGCACCCTCAGAAACAGACAATCAAGACAAATGTGACAACCTGGCCAAATACTTTCACAGGAAAATTGTCAACATTATGTCCCGTTTTCTTCCCACTCAGGCACCAACCAGTGTCTCCTCAACCATACTCATGCAAGCCTACCCACTTTCGATACCACCTCCACATTGGAAGTTAACTTGATCCTAAAGAAAATGAAACCATGCTCACACCCATTTGACACCCTCCCCACTAAATCACTACTCTCCATCCCTGACACTATTGCCAAGCCAATCTCCAATATCATCAACAGATCTATCACACTTGGCATCGTTACCAAAAATCTTAAACATGCCATTATAAAACCAACTCTGAAAAACCCCACACTTGATCCCTCTGACCTCGCCAACTTTCATCCTATTTCGAACCTTCCCCTATTAACCAAAATACTAGAAAAGTCAGTCAATTGTCAACTAACTGAATACCTTGACGAAAACAACATTCTTTCATAGTCTCAATACGGCTTCCGGCGACATCACAGTACTGAGACCTTACTTATCTCTCTATCTGACTACATCCTTAAAAACCTCGACAAAGGTCTCTCTCATATCCTGATTCTCCTTGACGTCTCCTCAGCCTTCGACACAGTCAACCACAAAATACTAATAGAATGCCTGACTGACATTGGCATCACAAACACAGCTCTCCAATGGTTTCAATCCTACCTACAGGACAGACAGTACAGTGTCCAAATAGGTAACCACACTTCCAAACCCATCCCCCTTACACAAGGTGTGCCTCAAGACTCCTCACTCTCTTCCACTCTGTTTAATATCTATCTCCTTCCCCTCTGTAACCTTCTGTCCAACCTCGGCCTTCTGCACTTCATCTATGCTGATGATGTGCAAATTCTTATACCTGTACATGACACTATTCATAAAGCTACTGAGACCTGGAACTCCACCTTACCTATCATTAACTCTCTTTTGACAAACAACTTCCTTGCACTCAACACTGCTAAAACAGAGATTCTCTACATTGCTCCACAAAACATTCCCCCACCCATTCTCTCAAACACCCACCCTTCCACCACTGCCTCCAACCAACAGGCGCGTAGCCTTGGAATTACCATTGATAACCATTTTACCCTCAAAAAATTCATTAATAATACAGTCAAATCCTGTTACTTTAAACTTAATTTACTTAAAAAACTGAAACCCCTTTTACACCTCAATGACTTCCGCACTATCCTGCAGGCCTTCATCCTATCTAAAACCGACTACTGCAATGCCCTCCTCCTTGGTCTACCCAAAAACACACTGCAACCACTCCAACTTCTCCAAAACGCTGCGGCCCGGATATTAACCAACACCCACAAACGTGACCACATCACCCCCGTACTCCAACACCTGCACTGGCTTCCAGTCACTGCTAGGATAACCTACAAAACGCTCACACTAATCCATAAAGCCCTCTACAGCCAAAATATGCACTGGTTTAATGAACAACTTACATTTCACAACTCAAACAGACCCACTAGACTGCAACACCAAGCTACACTGCATATCCCCTCACCCAAAGACGCTAAGCTAAGCTCCACTGAAGCCCGGGCACTATCATTAGCTGCCCCCGCTCTTTGGAACAAACTCCCCCCTTCACTACGACAAGAAGTATGCCCAAAAAGAATTCAAAAAAGACCTGAAAACTTACTTGTTCATGCAAGCATTTTCTGAAAAACACCCCCCCCCCCCTCCCATGACACCTTCCCCCTCTGTCACCCTGGTCTCCAGTTTCAATAATGACTCTTTTGTAATTAATGACTCCTCTGTATATAATGTCTCCTTTGTAATTAATGACTTTGTTAAGCTGCTTATGGCATACTATCTGTTCTTTTATCTATAAGTTGATTATTATTATGTGTGTCGTATAGCTTTCAGTTTCATTGTTTCACTGTAAAGCGCTTGTTGCGGAGTTTTGTTCTTTGTGAACCGGTGAGATGTTCCCAACGTTCATCGGTATATAAAAAAAACCCTTCTAAATAAAATAAATAAAAATAAAAAATATGTTCCTTCCTGTTTGGCCAGAGTCCAAATGATTTCATGACCCCAATGGGGTTGGCGGGGCAGGGTTGTTAACACCTCCCCCCCCCCCCTGCCGACACAAACACCCACAGACCGCACAGGTTCTTGCTAAGTCTGCTCCAGTGTCTCTTGGAAAC
Organism: Rhinatrema bivittatum; assembly: GCF_901001135.1. Classification (NCBI taxonomy): domain Eukaryota; kingdom Metazoa; phylum Chordata; class Amphibia; order Gymnophiona; family Rhinatrematidae; genus Rhinatrema; species Rhinatrema bivittatum. Next base: position 27,098,927 of record NC_042618.1, on the reverse strand, counting down.
CCTTCCCCTCCTCCAGACATTGGGAGCTGGCAGGCATGGAAGAGCTTTCTTGAATCTGCCTGGCCCAGGTGCCAGTCCAGGTCTGGCACCTGCAGTAGAGGGGGAGAGAGGAAGGGGATTCGGCACATACGCCTGATGGTTTTTTTTTCCCCCCCTCTGCCACTGGTCCTGCCCCTTTCTTGCATAACCTGAAAAAAATTACTGCTGAGCCCACGATAGAAAATTTGCCTGCGGTTATCTGTAGGTTATTAGCTGAAGAGGACCCAAGCCGCCTGACTCCCCCCATCCTCCCCTTCCTTTTTCTCCCGCTGCTGCCAGAAAAGACGAGCCCCGGGGTTATCAGAATAGGATGTGCTGGGTGCCAGCATCCGAGGGCCAGGCAGGAGGATCTCATCATCAGCCACCCAGGGGGAAGCGGCCGTCTCAGGTCTCTGTCGCCGGGGGGCTTAATTACGGCCTGGGCCTTCCAAACGTCAGCTTCAATGTATCATCAACAAACGTGGTGCTGGGATGGAAATATCATTAAAGAATGCAATGCTGTCAAGGGGCAAGTGATGTTCATTCTGGCTCGGGAACAGAAAGTGATGATACGAGCATGGGAAGGAGAAGTCGCTGGCAGTGACAAGTCATCTGTGGGAATAAAAGTATTGTCTAGGGGTAAAGGATAGGATCTGGATTTTTTTTTTTTTGGTCCTATGGCTGTGACCCGGAGGAGTGACATTTGGCTTCCCATGGTCGGCTAGCATTGCATGCAGCCAGGTGAATTTATTGAAATGCTGCAGTTTTTAATGCAACACCTTTTTAAAAAAATTGTTTTCTAGAAACGGAACCCACTTTTTCTTACCTCTCAGAACTGGCACTCGTTTTATCTGCCTCAGAAGGAGGAATGGCCAAGCTCTGATCCTGTGTGTCACAGCTCTGCAAAGATGCCAGCGGGGTCGCGGCTCGGACATGAGAGACACTGGAGTGGAAGGAGTGCTGGGCACAGGGGGCTTCCCAAATCCCTCCTGGGCACCCCAAGTCCAGTCCAGGTTTTCAGGGAGTCTGCAATGAATACGGATGGGACAAATTTGCCTATGTAAATCTACTGCATGCAGACTCATTGTGGATATCCTGAAGCCCAGCTGGCTGTGGGATCCAGCGGACACATTTGGGGAAACCCTGAAAGCGGGGATCTTGCCCGCTCACCTGCCCACGGAGATGGAGCGTAAACAAGGAAGAGAACAGATACGGCTGGCAGCTGGGACGTGGACAGGAATAACTGAGCAGACTGGAAGGGATTGGTGGATCTTTTTAGCCATCATTTACTGTGTTACCACCTTTCCAGTTATCTTTTAGCAGGCAAGCTTCCTATTCTTTTTCACAACACAAAGAGAGCAGGTGAAGGTGAAAAAGAGAACATGAGAGAGAGAGAGAATGTTAAGGAGGAGAGATTTCAAGATTTGGAAATACTGAAAAACATTTGGATTTCGATGCAGGAATCTGGTGTAGGATGAGTATGAGTTAGAGTTACACTTTGCTGGGCTGTGCAAGTTACACTCGAGAGCAGAAGGGGTCGATTTCTGAGTTATCTGATCCAGCATCAATAACTGGTTTTGCTTGCATTAGGTACTGGTGAAACCACTGAGCACTGATGCATTCCACAGTTTGGGGGTAGGGTTGGCAACTGGCCCCATATTGTCAGGACAGGTGGATCTTGGTCCAGTTTCATCCCCACTGCATGCAGGGACCTGTAGTCCTGATTTTCTTGCCATAATTAGTAGGGAAATCAGAACCATGCAATGGGGTAAAACCAGGACTGGATCAGCCTACCCTGAAAATCTGGAGCCAGTTGACAATCTAGAGCCGGGGTCTAGGATAGGGGTAGGCAACTCCGGTCCTGGAGTGCCACAAACAGGCCTGGTTTTCAGGTCTCCACAATGAATATGCATGAGATAGATTTGCATGCAGTGAAGGAGTGCATACAAATATACCTCATACATATTCATTGTGGAGAGAATAAAAACCAGACCTGTTGTGGCACTCCCAAAACGGAGCTGCCTACAACTGGTGTAGAAGATGTCTGATTCTGGCGGAGGCTCAGCGAAGAGAGCCCATCCTTGAAGCACAGTACCAGACGGCTTGACATCCTCCTGAACTGATGCGCATATCTAAAGCATGAGAGCATGAAAGTTAAATAGTGGTAAAAACACTTTGCATGAATATCAAGAGCAGTGGCTTCATGCCTGACCCAAATGTTTTAACATTGATCACTGCAAACCAGCATGAAATGTAAGCAATAGAAAACTTCCAAGTGTAATCATTTATTTAGCAGTAAGCAGTTGTCTTACAAGAATAAAGAGACAGGTATATGACTTACAGAAGGTCTTCTTCCACCATGGGCAGAAAATCAAACCCTTTTCTAAACAAGTCACTTAGGTTTCTGTTCTGTTTTCTTATATCAGAAGCACTTGAAAAAAATACATTGGCAGTGATTTCTACCTGGAGTTCAAGACTTGGAAAGACATACTTGTGTTATTGCCCAGGAACAAGCACTAATAACGAATCTTATTAAGAGAACCCATTCTTTCATCCAAAGACAGAGAACTCTGCAAGGGTTAATTTGCATCCAGCAGCATCAAAACGGCCATTCATCTTGAGTGAGGTAACAAAATCAAAGGGAGGATTTGGCACTCCTCAGACTGCGGGGTCACTACCACCTGTAGCTAATGCTGGGGGACTTCAGAGCAGCAGCAGCTGAAAAAAACCAGAATGCCCTGACTCGAAAAATCTATTACACAGAACAAAACCGGCAGTGGTAAGCAAACTCCACTGCCATGCACCTCCCTGCAAAGTGTCGTCAAACATAGCCTCTTGGATTCTGCTGAATTTCTCTGCAGTAAAATGAGTAGTGAAGCAATTGTGCATCTCTCTCTCCCTATATATGTATGTATGTATGTACGTAACAGGCTCCTGATTCTGTTACCAATCTCTGCACCTCTTCTCCCCAGGGTGAAGACTCCAGATGGGGTCCTACGTTAGGCACCTATTTTTAGCCAAGCTTAGATCCCTAAGTTTACAGCTGAAAATTCACATACATTTAGGACCCTAAAAGTTAGGGACCTAAATTTAGGTCTGCTGGGGTCAATTTTCAGAGATTTTTGGCACCTAACTTAGGAGGGGACTAAGTTTAGGCAATAGATAGCAGACCTAAAATTTAGTAGGTGCCTAGTTCTGAAAATCAGTGCCAAGCTCCTAACTCTGTTTCCCCACCCCAACTCCGGCCCCATAACCATTCACGTTTTAAGCTCCTAAATTTACATAGCAACATAGACATGATGGCAGAAAAGGACCGATGGTCCATCCAGTCTGCCCAGCAAGCTTCCCATTGTAGTAAGTGCCGCGCCGTGCAGGTTACCCCCAGGTATCAGTCGGTGCTGCTTGATGTGCTTTGCTTACGGACTTGGCTGTAGAAGCAGTCCTGTGTTTTTTCTTAATGTCTGAGCATCAGTAGTCCAGACTGTAAAAAAAAATCATGGCTCGGGTTGGTTGTCCCTGAATCCAAATTCCTCTTTCCTATCAGCCCCCCCCCCCCCCCCCTTCAAAGCAAAGAGCAATGTTGCAGTTGCATCAAAAGCTTATTGGTTAAGGGTAATAATCCCATGCTTCTGTTAAGGGTAGTAACCACTGCACTGTGCTGGTTTCCCGCATGCTCATCAGTTCCACAGACCGTAAAAGCAGGTCAAGTATCACACCCTCCCTCATAGGCTCCATTACCATTTGTTTGAATAGAGCCTCTTGCAGGGCATCCACTATCTCTCTATTTCTGTTAGAGTCCGCAGAAGGGATCCTCCAGTCTACATCTGGCAGATTAAAATCTCCAACAATCACCACTTCTCCCTTCTTTCCCTCCTTTTGGATGTCTTCAATCAGATCTCTGTCCAGTTCTTCTGTTTGAGTTGGAGGCCTGTAGACCACACCGATGTAAATAGAAGCACCATCTTCTTTTTTTTACGACAGCCCATAATGCTTCTTCCCTAATTTTAATGACACCACGTTTTTACGTTTAAGAACATAAGAACATAAGAAATTGCCATGCTGGGTCAGACCAAGGGTCCATCAAGCCCAGCATCCTGTTTCCAACAGAGGCCAAAACCAGGCAATTACCCAAACACTAAGAAGAATCCATGCTACTGATGCAATTAATAGCAGTGGCTATTCCCTAAGTATAATTGATTAATAGCAGTTAATGGACTTCTCCTCCAAGAACTTATCCAAACCTTTTTTGAACCCAGCTACACTAACCACATCCTCTGGCAACAAATTCCAGAGCTTTATTGTGCGTTGAGTGAAAAAGAATTTTCTCCGATTAGTCTTAAATGTGCTACTTGCTAACTTCATGGAATGCCCCCTAGTCTTTCTATTATTCGAAAGTGTAAATAACCGAGTCACATCTACTCGTTCAAGACCTCTCATGATCTTAAAGACCTCTATCATATCCCCCCTCAGCCGTCTCTTCTCCAAGCTGAACAGCCCTAACATCTTCAGCCTTTCCTCATAGGGAAGCTGTTCCATCCCCTTTATCATTTTGGTTGCCCTTCTCTGTACCTTCTCCATCGCAACTACATCTTTCTTGAGATGCGGCGACCAGAACTGCACACAGTGGGGTAGATTTTAAAACCCCTGCGTGCGTAAATCCTCCTGGATTTACGCGCGCAGGGCACTCGCGCGCTGGCACGCCTATTTTGCATAGGCCGCCGGCGCGTGCAAAGCCCCGGGACTCGCGTAAGTCCCGGGGCTTCCTAAAAGGGGTGGGAGGGGGCGTGTCCGGGGCGTGTCCGGGGCATGTCCGGGGGCAGGGGGCGGTCCGGGGCGAGTCCGGGGGCGTGGTGACGGTTCGGGGGCGGGCCGGGAGGGCGGTCCCGAGTCCCCTGGCACTGTGGCCTGTGCCGGGGGATGCCGGGGCGGCGCACGCAAGTTACGCCTGCTTCAAGCAGGCGTAACTTGCCCAACAAAGGTAGGGGGGGGGGGGATTTAGGTAGGGCTGGGGGGTGGGGTAGACAGGGGAAGGGAGGGGAAGGTGGGGGGACGTGGAAGGAAAGTTCCCTCTGAAGCCGCTCCGATTTCGGAGCGGCCTCAAAGGGAACGGAGGCAGGCTGCGCGGCTCGGCGCGCGCAGGCTGCCGATTTTGCGCAGCCTTGCATGCGCCGACCCCGGATTTTATAAGATACGCGCAGCTACGCGCTTATCTTATAAAATCTGGTGTACTTTTGTTGGCGCCGGTGGCGTGAACAAAAGTACGCGCATGCGTATTTTTAGAAGATCTACCTCAGTACGCATACATATAAAAAATATATCAGTGGATGGAGGAGGGACGTTAATGATTACAAATATTACAAGAACACCTGGTTGGTGTTTCATAACATTAATATGAAACATTCCTGTCATCCATAAAAATTTTTCTTTTGGTTTTGATTAGAGTTTTGACCATTTTTGAATAGAATAAAAAATGCTAGCATATCTGTTTAGGAGGCATATAGCTTGTTTTCTATGGTTAAAGAGTTGTTGAAATAATTTCTGTTAAGAGGTGATACGTTCTTCATTTTTTGGTGTCATTATAGTAAACTCCCTCTAGCATCCTATAGTGCAATTTTTTTCCGTCTTCCCTACCTTTGACACAGAGCCTCTTAATGTTACCTACATGGCCCCAGCCCCCAATATATTCCAAACTTTCTTCCTTACACCAGATTTTGAATCATGCATTGAAATTATTTATACGGCTTAGCCTATCCTTCCCCTTTCCATAAATTTAGGCACTCAGCCCTAGTAAATTTTCAAAAGGGTTAATTTAGGAGCCTAACTCCAAAACCTAGAAGCCTAAACATATTGAAAATTGGCCCCCTATGAAAATACCCCAAAACTTTCAGGTATTTTCATATTTGTGGCATTTTAAACAAAACAAAACCAGCCTCTGGTTGCCTTGGCAGGGCCTCCCAACACCAAAAACCTGGCCTGCCTTCAAGGCCTACCCAGAACCGGTCCAGCACTGGGATCTGCCTGAAGTTGCCACAGCATCAAAGTCTACCTGGCACCAGAACCTGCCCCGAGCTGGCCCGACACACGCCTACTCAGTGCCAGGGCCTGCCATCAAGGCCTACCTAGCACTGGGGCCTGCTTGAGCTGGTCCAGGATTTGCAGTTGATCTCTCTCCCTGTTCCACTTTAAAATTGCCAGAGCCAGGGAGTTCCCACCCCAGCCCACACTTACCCTCTTCCCAAATCCTCCAAAATGGGCACGAGCAATGCCCAGTTGATCCTACCCTGAAGTGCCGTCACGTTGGCGACTTCCTCTGGTGCAGCCAGCATCATTTGCTGTACGGATGTACATTTTACATAAGGTCTCTGGTAGGCCTGATGAGGATTCTCTGTGGTTAAACAGGTGTTTATCCACAGAGAGAGCCCTTTGAAAACTGCCCTCTGCCCTGCTGGGATCAGAGGGCATCATCAGGGATGAGGCTGGTCCAGCAAGGTACGCGCTGGGAGTTTGTTTGTAACTCCTTATGTATACTTCCTGGTGGGGAGTTTGTGCCTGTGAACTCTGTACCCTCGGGCCCTGCCAGGGAAGGAATTTTCAAAGGGAAAGCCACCCTGGGTCTTGGCGTATTTTTTTTTTTTTTTGGACCATCCCTAAAGGTTCCTTCTCCCGAGGCTTGGGATTGGTTAGCTCTGCCCTCTGACTTGAGGTGGAGCATGTGCAGTGAGGGGGTGTTGCAGCTGAGAGGAGTTGAGAGTTGAGGTGAAAGTTGAAGAGGACCCTTTTCTAGGCCCCCTCCCGGCTCAGTCAATAAAGGAACGGGACGGCAGGAGTGAAGAGTGAGAGAGGGTTTGGAGGTTTTGAAGAGGAGCTCCGTGGTTCGATTGGTGTCCTTTCAGGAGGGAAACCCCCCTGCCTGAGGGGATCTGGGATTGGGCGTTGCTCTACCCGACCACCCATTCAAGTGGGGTTTGCAGTTGCCCAAGAGAAGAGAAGAGATGTTTTTCGAGAGGAGTTTTAAATTTTGGAAATTTTTGGACTTTGCCATCCAAAGCGTTTTCATTACCATCAGAGAGGGAACGAGACATGGCCTTTTTTTTCCAGGAGCGCACTTTCAGTCGCCCAGGACTATGGGTATTGCAAATGTACCATCCCCATAGGGATACTGCTTCAGAGACACTAGTTTGATAACAGACACTCTGGACTTTTGTCTTAATTTTTGAAAGATTCATGGACATCAGTTTTGTTTTTGAAGTGGACTTTCAGGTTTAGTTGCAGCAAAAGTTTACTTTGAACACCATTCAAGTTGTCCTAACTGTTCTAAAGGAAAACAGCCACAAGTTGAGTCAACTGACGGTGAGTACCAACGGTGAGAGAGTGAAAGGACCCCCCATCCCATGCACTCGGGCCATGGAGGTTGTATCCTTCTCCCAGCTGGAACAGATCCCTTCACTCCGGTGGCCTGTGGAGAACAGTGTGGAGAGAGAAAGTGGAGAGAAACAGAGGTCCGGATAGATAAATGGCCCCAGGGAAACTGTATGGCAGGTAATTTTGAGACTTTTATGTTTGCCTGCTCTTTGAAGATATCTCACGCTGAACCACGAGCTCCTGAGTGACTGTCGAGACAGGTATCAGAATGAGGTGGGCCCAACCAAGATCTGGCCCTTTCCACAGAATCGCTCCAGGGGATCCAGGGCCAGGTCAGGTCAACAGGCAGTGGTGCATCAGCCACGTCTTCCACCGCTGCATCTCTGTGCTCAACTTTGAGCCGCACGGGGCTCTGTACAGCTGCGCCGTTCAAAGAAGCAGTCGGGCCAGGCAACAGAGGAGGGAGAGGAGGAGGAAGACCCGAGGCATCACTGCTCTCCACCTTCCAGTGCTGATCAGCGGAAAAGGGGTTAAGGGGGATGGTAGAGAAGAGAAAGCAAGAGGAGAGTGAGAAGGGGGTGAGGAAACGGGAAGAGAAAGAGGGATGGGAGGAGGGTGTGGGGTCAGGAGGGAAGAGAGAGAGACCAGTGGGGGAGGGGGGAGCAGGACAAATGGAGGGGGTGAGGCTTGGTTGGCTTGGCTCCCCCAACCAAAGGCGTTTTGCTGCCCCTGACTGTCGGCTTTTCCTTATATTCTAGTTTGAAAGCTGCTCTGCTTCCTTTCATGGCAGCAGCCGGGGTCCCCCCTGATTAAGGTGGAGCTTATCCTCTCAGAATAGGCTCCCCCTTCCCACAAAATGTTGCCCAGTTTCTAACAAATCTACAGTCCTCTTCCCTGCACCCTCATCTCACCCATGAATTGGGACTCTGGGGCTCCTGCGCGTGGGAGCATTTCTGAGAACGCTAACTGGCGTGAAAGTTTCCTACCAGAACCTCCCATTTATTTATGAGTATTTGATATTATGACTTTTCCCAGAGTTGGTCTCCGGGTGGATTACATTAAATTTAAAGGAACAGAGGCGGGTGGTGAATTGCTTTTAAGAAGGCTCAGGCAAACAACTTAAATGTCATCCTGAGTTTGACAAGTGACTCTTCCTGAATGCAAATGGCAGCGACTGGGCTGATCAATAAGCATATAATGAGCTGGCCCCTCTCTGAACAGAGGAATGAATTATCTGCCTTATGAAGGCAATCAGAAACCCTCCCTGTTGCGCTGAACAATTTATTCTGGCTTAGAAATTCTATTGAAAATCCTGCACAAACCTTAGCCTGTCTTATTCAACTGTACAAACGTCATTGATACTGTGTTCATGGGATGGTCCACATGTACAGAATTCTGATTTCCTTTATTAAATAAAAAGTGGTGGACGGGTCTAGCTTGATATGCACTGAAAAAAAACAAACCAGTCCAATTCAGGGTTTTCTATCTGAAATGTCATGCGAGTTTTAAAACCGCTCTGCTTACGCACGCTCAGACACCTTGACTTTCCATATTCATTTGAAATATTTAAGCAACAATATGTTTTGCTGGAGAACAAATGGCTTCATGATCCCCAAGGCAAATTGATCTGGCATCCATGGAAACCGGTGCTGTTATCCTATAATGCATTTACGCCTGCAGTGGGAAAACACTCCATCAGCTGAAGTAGGTCAGGGTTTCAGTTACCGTACATTACTCGCCTTGAAAACTCTTCTCCTTTGGTGCGATAGGATCCCTGCAGGAACCGAGAGAAAACCGAACGTGGATGGAAAAAACAGAAAAGGGGGGCAAGGAAATGCTGAACGCGGCTGGCAGCGCTCTTGGCGTATAATGGGGGAAATAAGACTGAAGCTGTCTGCTGCATCTTGACGCTATGGAGGCGATCAAATTCAGATGCGTTCAGCGGGAGATCCTGAATGTGAATCTCATGCCGGTTTGAAAAATGTGTCTTGCCTGCCGGGTGGAATTCCCTCCAGGCCTGTGACTTCATACCATGGCTAAAAGCTAATGCTAGACCATTGCGGATATTTATTGGAACTGAAGTTATATGAGAAAACATTTGTTTCTCTAGAGGACGCTCTCAGATAATTTGGGACAGGCCCCAAGCTCTATGAGGAAGTGGCTTAATTGGTAAAGCATTGGCCCAGCACCCCTTTCCCCCAGATTTGTTCCCAGTAGGTCTGATGGGGAGTGCCCTCTCTCCCCCCCCCCCCCTGAGGAAAACAATGTTAGGGGATGGGGGCTGGATCCGAGGCCTGTATGGTGAAAGTTGTATTGCAGGTCCCGGCTCTAATTTTATCTTCTAGGTCATGAAGATTCAGGAAGAAGACTTCACGATACAGTTTTTCCCACTCATCACAATTGGAGGCAAACAGCACCAAAGGACGCCCCTGCTTTGGTAATCGAGCAGCAACCAAGGCAGAGGGAGGCCAAGGGCAGAATCAGTGGAGGCAGCATGGAGATTCCACCCTCTGCTGATGGGGACGCACATGGAGACATCCCAGAGGGCTATGGTCAGCACTTGACCCAGCACTGGAGGCCGCAACTAGTGGCAACAGTTGACGGGAGCTGTGGGATTTAGTTGGGATGCTCCAGGTGTGATCCTCTCAGCTCAAGATACATCAGTCATGCCACTTCCAACGAGGTCATGATCTTAGGGACAGAGGCTACGCTCCTCAGGCCCACCAAGCTGGTTTCTAATCCACAGTAATTGCAGACTTGTGGTCATCTTTGAGAAAGGGGTCGATGTGGTCTCAAAAGCTCAAGTACAACATCGTTGAATAATTCCTACACTGATTCAATAAAACGTATCAGGATCCGCAGAGAAACTGTTTTCCTCCAGGACCAGTATGAGTACCAGACCTCTACACTACTAGAGAATGGGGGGAAAAAACCACAAGAGAATTTTTTTCCTGGCCCAGCCCTCATAAGCTGTTGGCCCAGTCCTCATAAGCTGTTTCCAAGATTGGCTGATGCAAAAAGAATCCATATTTAAGGCTGGATTTAAAAACCCTGATGTGCGTAAATCCTGGGGTTTACGAGCGTGGCCGGGCCTTACGCTCGCCAGGCCAACTTCAAACAGCCACGCGCGTAAACCCATTTGCTGCTGTGCTGGCGCACGCAACTTGCTCCTGTTCCTTTGCAGGAGCAAAACATGAGTTTACAAAATGGGGGGAGGCTAGAATAGGGATAGGGTGAGGTTAGGATAAGGGAAGGGAAAGGGAGGTTAGGGTAGGGGGGTTGGAAAGTTTCCTCCCAGTCCGCGCGCACATGTTATAAAATCGCATGTTTTGTTTTTTTTTTATTTACCCCTTCTTGATTAATTTACCTAGATTTTAAATCAGCTTTCCACAAAGTTCAAAGAGCTGTACAACATTACATTAATGATTAAAACATATCATAAGCCCAACAGCAAGAAAATATAAAACAAACATTCTAAAAAACTTTCATAACACAGTCTTAAGTCAATACATCATTGTAAGACATACAATTCATGTGCAATGGCTATGTCTGCAAAATACAGTCCCAACCCAGGGTTCTTATGCCTGACTTGCTAATGTAAGAGTGTCCCAAAAGTGTCACTTACTTGTTGCATCAGTGTCTCCCCGGACACTGGAGTATGAAATCAGAGCAGGAGTGTAGTGGTTTTCAGATGCTCCTCAAAGGGAGTTGTCTGGCAAGGAGTAGGTTTTCACAAAATTCATCAGCCTAATTTGCCTCTGGTTTCTTTCTTTCAGTCTTTCATCCTAGGAAGGTAGCCATGCGTCCAGGGCAGAGTTCTCAGATCTCTAAGATTTTGGAAGGCTTTCTGGGGTCCAAGAAGATCCCACGAATGTGAGAATATAAAGGTGGTCTTGTGTGAGAGAGGCATTAGCTCCATGTTCCTCGTCTGCCTTGAGAGATTTCCTCAGTTAGTTGGATGAGTGGATTTTGCCCTGCTGGAGGACTGCCACGATGTGAACTGACAAAAGAAGTCTGCAGGAACTCATCTGTGTCTTATTTAGGAAGAGTTCCAGTTCCATCAGCTGGAACCTGGAGATCTGCACCATATTAATCAGGTACCCGTGGAGGGAGTGTCATGGTGGTGGGGCATCTCTAGAAGAGTGAGTGCACCGGGAGGGAGTTCGGAGGAAAGGATTCCCTAGTGCAGCAGATTTCTGAGTCTGTAACCATTGACTGTCTTTGGATTTTTACATTTCTGTAGGACTTGCACTACTCACAAATGCTAGACTGTTCACTTGCATCACATACCCCAGTAAACAGATTTATTTTGCATCCTTGCGTGGTGTTTGTATACTTGGAGGTGCTACTAGAGGACATCCCACAAGCCTAAGAGCCTTGGAAGATTTGTCTTCCCCCCACCTGCATGGGGTGTTTAGTTGCCTCACCGATCCCAAGTTTGCCCCCAAGTTCTACCAGATGGTGGAATGGGAGTTACACTGACATCAGTTGATTCAGAATTGAAGTTTGCTGCCATAATTTTGCAAATGTTTTCCAAAATGATTACAGCATTGGGACCTATCTCATTTGATTATCGGCCACATGAAAGTCTGGGTAGAATATCTGAATCTATAATTCGTAAACAATCCCATCCTTCAGCCTTTTCAGAGTAAAAGCAAATGTGACCTGGCCTGGCTTATCACTAAGATTCCCTTAGATTTTTCTAGCCTAGATAGGGGAAGGGGTTTTGGATTGTATTAACTCCACTTTTTTTTTTTTGTGTGTGGGAGGCTTCGATGGACTATAAATGTCCCAGAAGCCTGCTCAGAAGACAGTGGAAATGAGAGAAGAAGGAGGAGACGGTCTCTGCCATCCCCAAGGGGGAACGAAGCACGAGGAGAAGATTTCTCTGACTTGGGGATTGTGCTATTTTGGGATTTGTGATTGGAGCCAGTTCCTGACAGGAGGGAAGTCTTCTCCTCATCTTGAAGGGCTGGGATCTGATTCTTTTTTTCAGAAGTGAAGATGTATGGAAGCGTTTTGATCGGTGGGCTGTGACTTCCATGTTATCGTTGGACGGTTTTTGAACTGATCTTTCTAAGGATCTGGTTTTTTCCAGAGTGTTTTTAGGACTAGAGGTATTTGCCCCCTTTTTCACACACCCCCCCCCCCAGCTAATTTGGATACAGGCGCTCGAATGGGGATATCCTACCTGTCAAGGGGAGGGATTTTTGGATCCGGATACTGGCGCAGGGCTGATAAGAATTGAAAGGAGGAGAGGTATGGATAAGGAGTCCATGGCTTTTCTTATCTTGATTTTTCTGATGCTGTTTTTGATTTTTTTTTTTTTCCCCATTCTTGCTTGGATTTAGATTTTTAATCTGAAGTAAATATTTTCCTTTGAAGATCACTTTGCACTCGCAGACTCTCTATTTAATTGGGATCTCACAACCTTGAGGGACCGTGGCTGGGGTTTTCTTTTCTTTTTCCCTTGCGTCTTCCTTGATCCTACTACAGACCCCCTGGCACTGCAGTTGAGACGAGTGAATCTTGACTGGACTGCCAAGGGCCGAGGAAGTTAAGCTTTCACGCAGCATCGCGGCGCCCCGGATGCAGCAAACGAGCCAGACGACGAGGATACTGCTGCACAAAGATTTGCATCCATTCTCTTTCAGCCGTTCTTGTTTCCTCTCCGGCTCACCATCCTTCACACCTGATCTTGCAGTTTCAGTCAGAACCTGTCCCCAGCCCCCCCTCACAGCCATGGATCTTACTTGATGGGCACTCCAGTACGATTTCTCTTTCCATAACCCAGGAGGAGGCCTCAGATCGTTGTTCCCTTTGAAACCTCGTAGGCGTCACTGCATCGGTTCCCCCTTGCACTTCGGCATACAATTCAAGCTCCTCTTAACTCACCGACAATTGCACTCACACTCCACAGCTCCTTCTTCCCTCTCCTTTTGTATTGCCCTCCTGCCCCCCCCCCCCCAAACTCCCTTCATCAGTCAAGATCCTTTCCCATGTGCCCCTCTCCTCCATCTCCAGTTCCAGCTCCCATGCTTTCCACTCTGCTCCGCCGGACGCCTGGAAGAGCCATCCTGAAGCTGGCACACCGAGCTCCCTCTCTCACAGCGTGGAAGTCCTGCTTAAAACCTCACCTAAAACGTAAACCCGGGTTCTCCCTGATCAACCATTTTCTACGAGGATCCTAAACGCCATGGAGTGGGTGGGGGTCTGCCCAGCACTGCACCTGTCGTGCAGTGCTCTATGAACGATTACTAGGGGTGGCAGTGGAAGAAGCTTCGACTTTCTCTATGCGGTGCAATTAATGCTTGCTTTCTGCATCTCACCCTCCCCTGCTGCCTTTCTCCTGTGCCTGCAGGAAGAAGGAAAAGTGACATCTCTTTCATCGCTTCAGGTCAAAGGTATCCCCCCCTGGTAAACACTCTGCATTTTTAATTCTATTTCTGCCCTAACTGTTGCAGAGGAAAGGAGACTGGGCCCTGCCAAGTGGTGCTTATCTGTCTGTGGCCATTTCCTGGGATCTGGTGGCACTAGATCTCAAGACAATGTTCTGATGCATTCTGGTAGGATGCAAGCACTGTTTGGATCATGGCAGCGGCGGTTGGTGGAAGCAGAATTGCATCATTTCCTTTGGCACAGCCCTGGCAGAACTGTAGCAAACAGGCTGGGTGTCTGGCCTTCACGGTTTGCATTGGCACAATCTTCTGTTTTCTACTGCAGTCGGTTTGACATTGGAAGAAACCTTGGCACATTCCTGCCACTGGTGAGATGGATGCCTGCTGTAACAAAACCGTAAAGCCATTATCTGAACCGGGCCTCTGTTTGCAGGTGGGGGTTTATTGACTCGGACAACACAGCATATGATGGCACGTTAGGAACACAATCATGCAAACTGGAGAATTGCAGAATTCATTTTGCCTCCCATCACTACCCTGTGAGATGCCCCCCTGCTTCCCGTTTGCCAGACTGAGCTGGAATTTTTTTAGGCCTATCAGGCTCTTACCAATGTGGACATTTCTGGCAAAGGGTGCAACAGAAGGAGTGTGTGTGTGTTTTCATGGTCCATCCCCGCAGCGAGAGTCCTTCCTGCCAGAAGTATAAAAGAACTTGAATTGTCACTGGGTCAGTGAGAGGAGCCGTGTGGGTAGGAAGGGAGAGGCCGCACAGTGTGGGCTCTCTCGCTCTCTGAGCTGGAGCAGGAAGGGACATTTTGTTTTTTTCCTCCAGTGGAGAGAAATGTAAGGCGTTCTCCTGGTTGATGTGTTGAAGTATTGGCGTGGAGTTTCAAGGAGTAGGAACCCACAACAACGGTCCTTGGAAGGAGACCCAGCCCAGCCCAGGGGACAGGGGATCGATCCAGGAGCTGCTGCACCAAAGCAAAGCGGCAGTGAAGCAAACCCGCCTGTTCTTACTGAGGAGCTCGGGGGGTAAAAGACACCCACAGCAGCCTGTGAAATTTTAAGCCACTGCAACCTCTCTCAAGTGCCTTGAGGATTTGGATCGTGTGATTTTAGTCTATTGAACGCTTTGGAGAACTGTTTCTACCACTGCATTGATGCTTTCTATTTTTCTTTCCGTACTTGATTTTGTGTGAGGACTTTGAGGGACTGAGAATTGAACCCCTTGGGCCGTGGAGCAAGCGTTCCCTCTCTTCCCCTCATTAGAGGAGCTCTGTCCTGGGACTACAGCAAATCTTTCCGGGACTCTGTAGCACCTGAAGGCAGCCCCTTGGTCTGCACAGCGAGGACCCCGCAGAAGGGGATTGAACGAGTAGATGTGACTCGGTTATTTACACTTTCGGATAATAGAAGGACTAGGGGGCCCTCCATGAAGTTAGCAAGTAGCACATTTAAGACTAATCGGAGAAAGTTCTTTTTCACTCAACGCACAATAAAGCTCTGGAATTTGTTGCCAGAGGATGTGGTTAGTGCAGTTAGTGTAGCTGGGTTCAAAAAAGGTTTGGATAAGTTCTTGGAGGAGAAGTCCATTAATGGCTATTAATCAAGTTTACTTAGGGGTAGATTTTTTAAAAAAGCGCGTTCGCGTACTTTTGTTTGCGCATCAGGCGCAAACAAAAGTACGCTGGATTTTATAAGATACGTGCGTAGACGCGCGTATCTTCTAAAATCCTGGATCGGTGCACGCAAGGCTGCCGATTTTGGGCAGCCGGCGCGTGCCAAGCCGCGCAGCCTGTCACCGTTCCCTCCGAGGCTGCTCTGAAATCGGAGCGGCCTCGGAGGGAACTTTCTTTCGCCCTCCCCTCACCTTCCCCTCCCTTCCCCTACCTAACCCACCCCCCCAGCCCTATCTAAACCCCCCCCCTACCTTTATCCTCGGATTTACGCCTCCCGGAGGGAGACGTAAATCCACGCGCGCCAGCGGGCTGCTGGCGCGCCGAGACTTGACCCGGGGGCGGTTCCGGAGGGCGCGGCCACGCCCCCGAAATGCCCCGGGCCGAAACCATGCCCCCGGGCCCGCCCCCGAAACGCCACATTGTTCGGCCCCGCCCCCAACACGCCCCCTTCAGAAAACCCCGGGACCTATGCGCGTCCCGGGGCTCTGCGCGCGCCGGCGGCCTATGCAAAATAGGCGCGCCGGTGCGCAAGGCCCTGCTTGCGTAAATCCGAGCGGATTTACGCGAGCAGGGCTTTTAAAATCTGCCCGTTAGGGAATAGCCACTGCTATTAATTGCATCGGTAGCATGGGATCTTCTTAGTGTTTGGGTAATTGCCAGGTTCTTGTGGCCTGGTTTGGCCTCTGTTGGAAACAGGATGCTGGGCTTGATGGACCCTCGGTCTGACCCAGCATGGCAATTTCTTATGTTCTTATGTTCCTATGCATTTATAGTAGACTTTTAATGACGCCTGAGTTGACTTTATGCTGCTTTATGAAGAAGGATCCGGCCCAGTTAACCTTTGACGGTTAACAAAAAACCACTTGCACAAAATAAGTTAGGGATGAACCATATTTTAATGCTAAACACAGTGCAAGAATAAAGCAGAAGTACATTTATTATGAAGATAAATGAATCACAACCAGAACAGCGAGGATAATAAATCTCTTCTATCTTCTAGGAACATAACTGGAAATTAGTGAGGCAGAGACCCCCTCCCCCCCTACCACCACGTACGCCCCCTCCTCCTGCCCACACAAACATTCCCTTAGCATTTAACAGTTCCAGGAACACTTCCATAAACGGAGCTGCAAGTCATTACAAGAATAAAGGTTTTCCTTCTGCAAAACGGTCCATCCAATACAAAAAAAAAGCACTGGAAGGGGCTGCCTCAGCAGGGACCCTTCGCTCCGGTGCCCGGAAGCGCCCTGGTGTTTAGTGAGGGGAAAGCTGCCTCCACAGCAGTGACACCACCTGCACTGTTTTACAAAACCACTGAAGCAACATGGAGGCAAAAAGCTTACAAATATTACAAAAGAATGCGCCACCCTTAGTGTTTTCTTATTTATATCCATGAAAAAAAAGAATCTTTCTGAACGGTTCGCGACGTCTGTTCTTCGTGGAGGTCGCGCATCGCCCCGTGGTGACGAAAGCAGAGCCTACCGCGCGTTTTATCTCGTGCGGCCTTTGACTTGCACGCTCCCACCGCACTCGCTCAGCGTGGAAGGCTCTTGCGGTTGTCGCGCCAATTGGCCGAGCTCATGGTGGGCGGCCTGTACGCAGGGCTTTGCAGTTCTGATTCCCCCCATGGAAAAGCAGGGCTACACGTCTCCGGCCACACAGTGTGGTTAAACAAAAAAATAAAACCAGGACCGGGGTCAGCCTGTCCCGAACAGACAGAGGCAGGCGATAGCCAGCACCTTCCTCCCCGACCCACCTCACTCCTGCCTCCTGGACTGCACTTCACTGTAGTCCTTAATAGGAAAAGGAGAATTACAGGTCCCAGAAGACCCTGGGGATAGGAGTTAGAAAGAGACAGGGCCAGCTCTAGAGGTCCAGAGTAACCCTGGCTCATTTTGCATCTCTGAGTTTTCTTCCGTTGCGGGCTCATGGAAAAATATAATCTTTACTAAACGCTGCGTTCTAACGGCCTGCTGATTCAACAGGAAACCCGACTTCTCACGTAAAACAACCTAACGAGGCTTTAATGACGGAGGCCTGCTCATGCCCAGGGTAGTAATCCATTTCTGCTGCAGTGGCCTTAGAGCCGGGCTCTACAGCACCGCTGTCCTCTGTGAAATACATTTCGGACAGAACGTTCCCAGGTGCATCGCTTCGTGCACCGTCCGGCTGCATCTACCATGATCTGCCTGTGAGGGCAAAAGGCATTTTTGGCTTTGAAATGTCTTAGTGTCTCTGCAGTCGAAGCAGGGAAACAGAACCATTGCAGTCCTGGGGGGTTTTTTTGTGTTTTTTTTTTTACCAAGGACTTTTCTCCTGAACTGGAATCCAGCGCCGTCAGCCATAATTCGGAACTAGGCAGGGATTTTTTCCTTCTATTTTATATCGTGCCCCCACCATCCCCACTTTGTGACTAGTCTGGTCACTGCAGGGTCAGTCCTTCAGCTTGGGGGCCACGCACCAGGGCGCCCTCTGGAACCCCCTGTAATGGTCCTTGAATTTGCCACTAGATGCCACCCTTCGGCAATGATCGCAGCTACCTCTTCCCCCTCCCCTGCCTCCCCAGGGTGAAGAAAACAGACTTGACTCGGGGATTGAACCAGGGGCCTTCCACACGGCAGTCTGCCAGCACCACCAGGCCAGCCCTGCAGAACCAACCAGCTCTAGGTTTTTTTTTTTCAGGATAGGCGGATCTGAGCCTTATACTTCTGATTTTCCTAAGCGAAGCATGCAGTGGGGTAAATCCAGGACTGTATCAACTGGTCCTGCAAAAAAAAAAAAAAGAATGGAGCCATTCAAGAAGCCCTGCATTATAGATCATCCTCCTCATCTAGGCAGGGATAGGATTAGCTTAATTTACTTCCAAAAGCCACTGATCTCAACCGGCAAGGTGGGTGCTTCCATTACGCAAACTAGGCAGTTGCTCAGAGCTCCGTAACTTTTGAGGGAGGCAGCAAAATCCTGCCAGGCCCTGACGGTTGCTGTGCCAGAGCCAATGCTAGCAAAGAGAAGATGATGTACTGCAGCCCCTGCCGCCGGTAGTGAGCTCTCTGGGGAACAGGGAAATACTGACACTCTTAGACTCAAAGAGGGCATTCTCATCATGTTTTTTCCAGTTTAACTACAAACAGGCAGCGAATAAACCAGGCACAGTGCGTAAACCACCAGGAAGCAATACAGTGTCGCACACACCAACTGCAAAGGATGTAGAAACCCAAAAGGTCAACGTCTTGCAAAAACGTCTGCATGCAATCCATTTCTGTCTCTCAACTCAGAAGTTCTTTAAAACAGTAAAATCATTTTAAATGAGTAACTGTTATGAGAATCACTCTTTCCTGCACCGTTATACCTTCAGCCAAAGATGGTCAAACAGGTTCTTTGCTCTCCTCCCCCCGCCCAGGCTAGGCAGGTTTTCAGGATATCCCTAATGAATATGCCTCTACTGTATGCAAATACATCTCATGCATATTCACTAAGGATACCCCAAAAAGCCTGACTGGCTAAGAGGTCCGAGGACCTGGTTGAATACCACTGTCTTCCATCGATGCACTTCAAGCTCCGAAAGCCTTCAGTGAATTAGGTCTCCGGCCAATCCTCAGTTATCAGCCTTAAGTCACAGGTGGCAGTTTCATGCTAGCGTTAGCCGTCGGATCTCGGGAAAGCAGTACTTTTGAGGCTATCTCTGGGTGAGAAGATTGCTACTGTTGGGTTGGGACACCCTGCCAATGACAGACCACCACCTGCCTCAGCACCAAACATCCACGATGCAAACTGATGAGCTGCCTGGGCTGGAAGTGGAGGAGAAAAGGTTTTGACAGGCAAAATGCAGTCTGGAGAAGTATATTTAATAACTGGGCACAATGTTGTAGTACGCTGCATGTGGCTGACTCTTATAAAAAAGCCTACTGACGTATAAAAAATACATGTACAAAATTACAAGGGAAAATACAAACGTATTAAGATGGTTCCACAGAGTATTCTAGTGCAGTGCAAGTCAAAGGGAAACATAGTTGTAAAATTACTGTGATCAGGCTGTCATTTCAAATGTAGGACTCTGCATGCCCACGGGCTGCCTCGCACTGTAGATCGGAGGATATTAATAATATAAACATGACAGAATTACAAACCACCAGTTCAACTGATTGAACTGAAACTGGTCGCCCATGCTTTCCGGACCTTTGAAGAGTATTACCTGGTGCACCAATGCCATTATGAACACCACTGACACATAAAACTTAACCTAATTCTCCGTAATCAGAGCTCTGTTGTAAACTGGCTGATGGGAATCTTTTCACGATCCTGAAATCCTTTAAAAAAAAAAAAATTCTCTTGACAAAAGCAATCTAGCATCAAACACTGAATTCACACTTGCTGATGATTTTCTGCCTATTTAATTTGTTCTGAACGGCAGAAAATTAGGGTATCCCAAGACCTTAAGACTTTTTGTTGACATTTTCACCCAAACTGTTTTAACTCTGCATGGGGAGCTCTTATTGTCCCACATTTAAGAGTATACCTTACCGAGATCTGAAGCAAAGTCATGAAACCGAGGTTGGGCACGACAATGTGTGTGTGATCCAAGAGCTGTCTCCCATCAGTCTAGGCTTCTCTGCTGTACCTGAGGGAGAAGAACGAGGGGGTCTAGAGCCTGAGGCTTAGGGGTGAATTTTAAAAGCATCGCTCATGCTAAAAGGCCCATACACGCGAGTATCTGGGCCACGCGTGAGCAACGCATATTTTAGAAGCCGCAAATTACATGCTTATATGCTCATGCTCAAACAAAAAGGGGTGGAGTTTGGGGGGGTGCGGGTCATGAGTGTTTCGGGGTGGGGCTAATAGTTACACGCATAAATCCGTATTTTAAATCCAGCGGCTGCAATACGTGGCGGGCTGTTAGCTGCGCGTGTTTACTTCTGTTTTTGATGAGGTACAAGTCTGTATAAATCTGTTTAGGTCTAACCTAACCAGATGAGGAGTCTGGGTCAACTGGGGGAGTGCAGGCCGAAGAAAGAGAGGGATCTGGATGACCTCGAGATGGACAGGGCCAACTGGTAGACTAACCGGTAAAACTGAGAATGCCCTTCCTGTGAGCATGTTTTAAAACGCGCTTACACAGGCGCGTTAAAGCCGACAAAGTCCTAAGCAAGATATGCAAATCACGCTTGCTCGAATCACGGCATCAAATTAGGAGCACACATACATGCAGCAGGCATGCTTCAAACCACGCGGTAAGCATAGTTTAAATCATACGCACGCAACTGCACACACAGTTTAAAATTCCAGTGTAAGTGTGCTTGTGCGCCCATACACACCTATATGGGCACCTACGGGCTTGTTCTAAAGTTACCTTCTTAAAACATTTGCTCCTGCTTCAGAAGAACTCATACAGGAGTTCAAGAATGCGCTGTGCCACTGCCATGCGAGTCGCCCTCTCCCTGTGCTCCAGAACCAAGCTGAGAGCAAAGATTCTGCCCTCATTCTGCTCTTCACCTCAACTCTTTTCTTCTTCTTATTTTTCTGTGTTGCCTACTCCTATCTTTTAGGATTCTGCATTTTAAATGGCCAGGCCCTATGCAGCCAGGTCTTCATAAGCTAATGGTTCCCAGGCTGATCCTCGAGGTCCTTTCAGAGGGCTGGGTTTCAGGATGTCTAGAATAAAAACGCATGCAAGCGTTTGCACAGTGAAAGGTGAATTTTCAAAAGGTTGCACACACAAAAATTAACGTAAACAGAATATACGGAGTCAACATTTCCACATATAAGATGTTATTTTTATAACACAATGTGGGGTAGATTTTCAAAGGGGTAGGCGCATAAAACCTACCCCAAACCCCCCCTGCGCGCACCGAGCCTATTTTGCATAGGCTCGACGGCGCGCGCAAGCCCCAGGACGCGTGTAAGTCCCGGGGCTTGCAAAAAGGGGCGGTCGGGGGTGTGGCCAGGGGGCATGGTTAGGGATCGGGGGTGTGACCGGGGGTGTGACCGGGGGTGTGACCGGGGGCGTGTGGGCGGTCCAGGGGCGTGGCCGAGTGCCCTGACACAGCGGCCTGTGTCGGGGCCTGCTGCGCCGGCGCGCGTAAGTTACTACTGCCCAGAGGCAGTAGTAACTTTTCCCATAAAGGTAGGAGGGGTTCTAGATAGGGCGGGGGGGGGGGGGGGTGGGTTAGGTAGGGGAAGGGAAGGGAAGGTGCGGGGGGGTAGAAAGAAAGTTCCCTCCGAGGCCGCTCCGATTTCGGAGCGGCCTCGGAGGGAACGGGTAGCGCGCGCAGGGCTTGGCGCACACAAGTTGCACCGGTGTGCACCCCCTTGCGCGCGCCGGTCCTGGATTTTATAAGATACGCGCGGCTTCACGCATATCTTATAAAATCCAGCATACTTTTGTTCGCGCCTGATGCGCGCGCGCTCTCTTTTAAAATGTCCCCCAGCATGCTTATAGATTTGGTAGCTTACTAATATACATTTACTCCTGCTCTTTATCTGGCATAAGTAAGAGTAAACATCTTAAATGCGAAATACTGACTAGGTGGGTGGTCTGGGTGAACTAGGGTAAGTTCAGGCTGAAGAGCCAGAAGGGTCTTGATGACCTACAGATGGACTGGGCAAACTGGTAGACAACGTGGTAAAATTCATTGATACGCGCATGTTGGAAAATCTGCCAGCTTGCACATAAAAGCTGATTTACGGGGGATAGATGTGTATGAATTTCGCATGTAAAATTTCCCCATGTATATTTTTTAAAGTAAGAAGTAAAAATATATGCGTAGAGCAGTGGCATGCTACTTAGCTGGATACATTTATGAGGGGTAAATGTGTATAAATTCCGACTTATCTGGCAATGTAGCACTACTTAGCCAGCTAAGTCAGATCAGTTAAGTCTCAAACTGAACTGCTTATCTGATAACTCTCTCTATTTGAGACTTATCCGGCTATATTATTATCCGGCTAAGTAGCACTATTTGAGACTTGTCCATCTCTCTTATGTAGCTGGATAAGTAGTGCTTTTTAAGATTTATGTGGCTATCTGACTTATCCGGATAAGTAGCTCTATTTGAGACTTATCCATTTCCCTTATGTAGCCAGATAAGCAGTGCTTTTCAGACTTAGCTAGATAAATCAGAACTTACATGGCTAATGTAAATATCTATTCATGCACATGTTTTACTTAAGCACGAATACCGCAGGGTAGGTTTACATGAATTTTATAACCCACGCTCATCATATGCACCCAGGTTATAAAATACTGGTGTCGATGTGCGTGTGCCCATATACATCCATATTACGGGCGTATGCACAAGTGTTCTAAAGTTACTCTCAAAAAGTAGGAAAATATACCACATGAATATTTATTGTAGATATCCTGAAAACCAGACCTGCTGGACGGAGCTTGAGATGGGAGTTGGACCCCAGAGCTACAGCCTAGCAGTACAACATGCGTCCTATACAGTGCATGAACACTGGGAAAGATGACATTTTATAAAGAGAAGACTTTAAGAATGGATACAGACTGTTGGCACAGGCTCTTATATTAAAATGATTTTTTTTTTTTTTAATAAAAAAGCTGAGGCTTCATTTTTAGGAGGAATTTATTCAGAAGGATTTCCAGTTGTCTCTTCGCCTAGGGAAGGTAATTTTAAAAGAAAACATCCTTTTATAAACATTGCCTGCCCGATAGAGGGGTAAAAGTGCTCACATAAGACCTGTCTGTGTGCACAGTTACCCACAATGAAGAGAGGCATTTGGGGGTGAGGGGGCTTCATTTATGTGCATAACTTCCCAATTTAAAAAAAAATAATAATAATATGCACATCCATTTCCATAGCAAAACTGCCCGCACCAAACAGCGCATGTGAGCATTCGTGGTGGAGACAGTTTCAAGTTCACTGTGAAAATTGGTGTAACTTACGCATGCCCTTCTCTCCCGTTTCCCCTTTGCAATGTACCCTATTGCAGATGTTATTTCTTTATTATAAATTTACTATAAATCTTTTATTATTATTATTATCAGTTTTATTATTAGCTATCCATAGAATACATATTATGTTGAAGTTGCACGTGGGTTGTATTTGCATATGTATTTGAGTTATTCATGTAACTTGTGTCTCAAACTTTCTAATTTTACAAATGTTTCACTGTATCGCTCCTTCGCGACGGTTCTGTTGTACTGTATACCGGTATTATCAGTGCTC
The DNA here is from genome assembly GCF_901001135.1 of Rhinatrema bivittatum. Taxonomy (NCBI): domain Eukaryota; kingdom Metazoa; phylum Chordata; class Amphibia; order Gymnophiona; family Rhinatrematidae; genus Rhinatrema; species Rhinatrema bivittatum. The sequence continues at coordinate 27,075,284 of NC_042618.1, read as the reverse complement.
TCTACAGGAATGTCGGTATATAAGAATTTAAAATAAATAAATAAATGTAACAGCCCCTAAATAATCTGCTTAGTCCCATGCTTGATTTCCCATTTTCCTCTGGGAGTTTTATGGTCTCTGAACAGGGAGCAGATGATTCTTATGTCCCACTGAGAGTTTCTCCCGCATTCCTAGATGGGTCTTTATTTGATCTTTAATTTGCATTCGTCATTTGAGCTAAACCACCTCATTCCTTTTATATAGGGGGAGGGGAGGAAGGTTCTCATCTGCTCCAAGGAAGAGTATGTCCTGTTGTAGCAGTATAACATACCCACATGTTACTACAGGTTACAGGCTCTCTCGTTCTGCCACGCATTCAGCTCACAGCCTTCAGCTGCCTTTTTTTTTTGTTACTGGCTTTTGTGCAGGGCACCCTTAGCTTGCTTTAAAGCGGTATTTTTTTCTTGCTATCTGTACAATTAGTCTTCTGACTGTCTTGACAGCAGACGTTAACAATTGCTGACCTCCTCCATTTTACATGTCACGCTGTCAAAGCCCATTAGGATTGCTAAATTACATTCCACCTAAACTGAGGACAAGCCAAACACTAGCCATGCAAAATGCGTATGAAGTAGACAACGGGTGAAACGGCGCTTGTCGGCATTAGGCGTGTCTTATAAAAGTAGAGCATTACCTTGCAAGGCACAATATGATAAACCCGGGGTTCCTAATTCGTCTTCTCATTTGGTCAACGACAGTGCTCACTTTAGCACCTTTCTTCCTTTACAAAAGCGCCCGTCCATCCGTTCTCTCTTCACCTATCCCTTTCCTGGATGTTCAAATGCTGGCAGGCATGCAAGTCATTCGCAAAAGTGAGAGTTATATTTACCTTAATTCCCCAAACCAAAAATGTCATTATTGAAAAGACTTTTCCCTACGGAAAAAAGCAACGCTTTCTGCATTGACGTCTTTTGCCAACAGTTTCCCTCCGTGAACAGGAACCTTCGGAAGAACGACTGTCCAGTAATTTCACAGCGGCAACAAAAATACTCAAGCCACGGTGTTTTAAACGGCGTTACTACTTCAATAGTGCCACAAGTACACGATAACGAAACGGATGTTTTCTTTCCTGATGGTAGCAGGAATCACCGAAAACAAATACTTTTTTGTCTATAAGCATGAACATTGAAGAGGCCCTGCTAGAAAGGAAGCCTAAAACTGCAAAATCGCCATTTCCTTGGGCCCTATGCCTTTACGTGACAGATGTGGTTGGCTACAGCCTTTTGCTCTATTCTGAGGCACGGCGCAGAGATCGGTCTGTACATCCTTCTCTTAAGCAGTCCATCAGTGAGTACTTCCACTACTTTGGAAAAATGAAATTAAGTTATTTCCTTCAAAAGCGCTTATTCTTTTACAGATGCAGCGAACGTTGTGCATGTGTGGCTTAACTGGCTGAGCAAAACGACTGCATGGAGCTTGTTCTTCATTGGGAATGTTTAGCACCTACATACAAGAAGGCCCCCTGCCTCTAGCTGATCCTATGTGGAAGGCAGAATTAACTTAGGCTTAAAACAGAGTCACCAGACTGCCAACGCCTTGAGTCTAGGATGCTTCCAATGCTCGCAGCTTCATTCTGGAGATGTAAAATTTGACGGCGAAATTCACGTTTTCCACAGCTCCTTCTGCCCTAAGGAAGAGTCTTAGCTTGTGCAGCCACCTCTCTCTCAGTGTACAGGTAGGGTCCGATTTACAAAAAGTGTTTTTTTTTTCCCCATTCTGCGTCCACAGGAAGAAAGCATTTAGCAAAAAAGGCCCATAGTGGCCATGGAGAAAATATGGTGCTCTGAATATCTATTAGTTTTTGAATGGCAAGGATAGGAGGTGTCTTATCTGAATTTTTCGGGTTATGCTCGGAAAGCAGCCGACACGTTTCCAGCAAGTCTGGAAAAATCAGCTAATTAGACATGGAAAAATGGACTTCTTTTTTCCCCAGTCGCTACGGCCGGGGAACCTGTTCACCAAATGCTAGGGGACTGTAACAAGCCTGACATGTCAATATCTGTGTTTTCAAAATATTGATCAGCAAGAAAAAGGAAAAAAAGCGCTAATCCTAACTGAGGCTGGTGGAAAACCAGGACCCTTTATAAGCAATGTTTCCAGCAGCCTTGATCTTTTTTTTTTTTATAGACAACTTGTAAAGAGGTGTACAGTTTATGGATACAAAACATTTACTAAAACTTTCACATCTGTAAGGTTTTGTGACATTTATAAATTTTAGAAATTACCAACTTAAAGCTTAACGATGGTATCTTTTTTTTTTTTTTAATTTGGGATTATCAGCACTAAACAAACATGAGAAATTCAGAACACGGTGTCATCTTCTCCCATCTGTAGTTCCCATAGCTTCCAATCTTCTTAAAAAGTAAAGGCATATACCACTCCTACAACCACAATGTTTCCAATTGTCGCTATGATGGCAATCCACAGCAAAATGGCATCGTTTGAGGAACGGGGCGGCTCTTCCGGCAGGTTCTGAGTAGAAGCTGCATGCACATTGGTCGAGGAGTTAAATAAGGAATACTCTGTGCCAAAGTCCTCATTGGGCGAATCCATAAAAGCCCCTCCCATAACAGGAAGCTGTAAATAAGGATTGGAGAGTATTAGAAGATAGTTTTTATGCACATTAATTTATAAACATTGCTTACGTTGATAAAAAAAATCAACTTTAAATTCCACCTGCACAGAATATGCTACTGCAGAGAGCAATGGAGCACAAAGCAGTGATCAGCCTCTTGTTCTAGGGCGCTCCTCTGAAAGCAGTGTCTCGGTAAACGGGAATACTCTAGAGTTAACAGTTTTGGAAGTCTACCTGGTCAAAGTGATGCAGCTTTCCAAAGTGTCAAATCAGTGAGCTGAATGTGCAGGATCTCAGTGGGTAGGTGATACTGTTATTGCTCACTTTTTACATATACAGTATGGTAAATATTTGATGCATCTACTGATGAACCAAATAGCCAGTTACCCTTCATTCCCTTATTGAACGATACTCTTACAGGAAAACCATACTTTTGCCTGTACTGTCACACGTTTCAAAGAACACAAGTCACGTTTAGTATCAATTACGCTGGTTCTATTGTAAATGTTCATTTTGGGGGTTAATTTTTTTAACAGCCCACTTAAGAAAGGTGGTAAATATGCGCAGTTGGTTGTACCAATTTTCAAAGTGAACTTGCCCGTGTACATTCACTTGGAAAACGATCCCACCAACACTACCTGCACACAGGTACACCTGCTAAGTCACAGACAGAAAATGGAAATGAACATTTACATGCATACTTTTGAAAATCCAAAAGAACATGTGTAGGTCCAAACGTCTGCCCACCTCTGCTTCCAGGAGCACCTCCACTCAGTCCAGGTAACCTTAACACGCATACAGGGCATACATTTACTCACTTAAGGCCCGGTTTTAAAAAACCCGGTGGGTGTTAAACCCGGGAGATATGCGCGTGGCCCGTGGGGCCTTTTCAATCTCTCGCTACGCACTGAAGAACGGGTTAGAGAAAAAGGGGCGGCCCGGGGACAGCGTCATCAGGCACCGTCCCACTGAAGCGCGTGCCGGCAGCCGGCCAGCCCGCACAACCTACTGCTGCTCTGGAGAGCAGGTAAGTGTTAAACCAAAATAAAGTTAGTGGAGGTTGGGGTGGATAGGGGAAAAGGGAGGTCTTTATTGGAGCGGACTGGGAGGGAACTGGGGAAAGGGCCTATCACAAGGCCGCGCACATCTTATGAAATTTCCCCTCCCTCACGCGTGCGAGTCGGTACTTGTACGACCCGATATAAAATCGGCTCCTCCACGTGCACACGCCATGAACTATGCGCACATGGACTCCCGCGCCTCAGCTTTTAAAATGCATATTGGATAGGCAATTCTATAACAAGCCATTTGTATGAGTAAAGCACCATTCTGTTCTTGAAAATTACCCTCTTTAAGCCCTTATTTGTACATCTTATTACGCCGTTGTGTTGCATTCTTTCTATCCCTGTTTGGAAGAGTATTACCCACCTGCAAAACTTGTATATTCATATTTGGATCTTAAGTAGAAACCTTTTTAAAATAGGGTTTGCCAAATAAGTTGACAAACACAGCAAAATTCTGCAGGTTCCTCAAATCTGTTTGAAAAAAACATTTTCTTCTTTTAAGAGAAATCTAAAATGGATCTCAAAATCCACTTTGTATCTTTGAAAAATCTGACTTGAGATTGCCTGCGACAGTCTGAAGGTCCAAAGATGGATCCTTTTAGATCCAGTTCAGAATGCTTCCAGATCTTCTGGGGGAAAAAAATCCCAAACAGATCTGGGAGATAAGTCAAAATTTTCATCAAAACTGGAAGCAGACTGAATCCAGCTTTCTATTGTTTGCACGTTTCTTAGCTTGAACCACAGACTCAGCATCCCCATTCCAAAAGATTGCAGGTCCGGTTCTGCTGTTCCCTCCTTGGTTGTGCGCTTACTAGAAATTGCTAATACATTCTTTTTAAAATGTAAATGCTCCTGGTCTGGAAAATGAGAAATTTGAGAACATCTAATAAAAACGGAACTGCACTGATGGAAAATAGCTACCATATTTAAACAAAGAGAAGATGTGATGACCTATCCTTCAATTCCCTGTCCCTGCTCCCCCACCCCAAGATTTGGCAATCCCCAGTGTTCACAAAGGCTGTGCCATAGACAGACAACTCCAGTACAATCTAGGAACATTCAGAATGCTTCTTAGTTACTCTCATTAATGAGAAAGCTTCCCTAGCGGAAAATGTTTGGTAAGACGATTCGTCTATGCCGAAGAATGCATTCCGTGTCTTAACCAAACAGATGGAACTGAGCTGTTTCCAAGAAGATTAGAGCGAACACAAAGAGTTTCTAAAAAAAACATGATATCCCAAATACTCAAATGCTGAACACTGAACAGTCAATTCTCAAACCGAGCTAGGCACCTGCAGCCTCCAAGTCATGAGAATTTGAGGGAGACATAGCAGATAAGTGAGGAGGCCAGAGGGAGTAGGATTTAGACTTTCCTCCAATCTAATCAGAGGCAATGCCTAGGTTCAAATCTTACTTTGGGATTATATTTTTCTCTTGAACCGGTTCAAATCTGTGCAAATATTCAATGCAGCATATCCAGGGCCCGGAAATAGTGCAAACATCTTTAAATAGAAGTTGAACTGTGATCTGAGCAGAGTCAAAAAACTATCCAAACCAGAGAAATCTTGAAATGCAAGTCACATCATGAATGATCCAGATTTTATCTGACCCAGTTCACAATTTTTAATGATTTAACGCCAAAACCCAAATCTGTACTGGCATTAAAATACCAGCTGTGAGGCTAATTCCCCACAACCTCCTGTGGCAGCTTTGGGAACCGTCCAGGAACATAACGAGACTTGACTAGTCCAGTTCTGGTACGAGTATTTATTTTCAGTGCTTCACACTTACAGAAACAAAATAGTGGTTCCCCTTGTGTCCGGTACAATTGTCAGGTAAAGATACTCTGTACGAATATACCAGGAGGCCCTACCAGCTACCTGGGATCTCCTCAGGTCTGTTAGGCCTGGGTTCTTATGGTAGGGTGGAGGGCACCTCCCTTCACCCAGAATACTTTATGGTATTCTGCCTTAAAAGAGGACTGGGTTAGAAACCTGAACTGGGCTCCTTAAGGTGGAACGAGGGAGTTGTCAGTACCCGCCGTCACACCTCGAATTTATGGCGCATAAACTGACATTTTTTTTTATTTCTGAAAGTCTGAGGCTCTCTGGTTCTGTTTTGTCAACATCTTCAGATTAAAGCATGATTAATGGCTCGTGTGTTGTACTTGCTTACATTAATGCCACTACTGTTTTAGCTTAAATCAACTACAAATCGGTTGCTTGCCCTTCAGTCTAATAGCATACTTGGTGTAATCAATATCAATATTTATTAAAATGATGAGAGCTGCCTGTAAAGGTCTATAATAGAGCTGTGAAGTAATATGCATATTTTATTGTTCTGCTACCAAATCTTATTCAACTTGCCAGTAAAGAGAGATCAATCACAAAACTCTGAGCCTGTCCTGGCCTAATGAAAGACCCGATAGCGCATATTGTTTCTGATGTATTGCCGAGGACAACCCAGTGGAAAAGCTGGAATTAAAGATTCAGCCCCTTTGTCAATTTGCTTCTAGCCTTAAACTATGAGAAATCTCTGTTATTAAACATAGCATACATCAAAAAATGCCCAATGACCCAATCACATCACAGCATAAAAAGGCACAACGTATGTTTCAACTCGCGCAGCAAAACGGCAGGCCAGCTGCTGAGGATTCGGCAGCGTATCTCCTCTATTAAGACAGTGCCGCACTACGACTTCCGGACGTTCTTGTGTTCATGACGACCATTTCAAAGAAAGGTTTCAAAATTGCAAAACTTGCTTGCACGTTTAACCACTGCAAGCCACAGGGCCAAGATAAAAGGCTCAACAGTGCTCTGGCCTGCCACAGCAACGATACAATTCACAGGCCGGAGAACTGGTAGCTGCACGTGGCCTGGTTTTCCCTGAAAACAGCATCTCCAAATGGGTTTATTCTGTGCAATGGAAACGATGAGACCCCCCTCACACAACTGTGACAGATAAATTGTTTGCGAAGAATAGGACACTCTGTGAGGACACGCACAATATTATAATATGATAAGAGGACCTTCATCGCTGCAGGCGCTGGGCATCGCCACCTGGCTTTAGAGTTGCAAAGCCGGCTCCTCCTGCTTAGCCCAAATGTAATCATCGCTCCCAGAAGCAGTTTTTATTTGTCAGTGTAGAACTTTCAGAATGCAAGTAAAACACTGAAACGTCCATAAAAAAAAAAAAAAAAAAAGGAAATGCGCGTTGAAGTGCGCGCAGAATGGTGTGGTCAGCTGAACGCACCTTTCCGCATCGGCCTGAAGGAGCTTACCACTTTAAGTACCCCTCTAGTATTATCCGCCTTGGCGATAAGGCCCGAATAATATTTCCACTAAACCCGCTGAATGAGCAGCGGTGGATGAATGGCAGCTCGGGGTTAGGGACAAGGGGAGAAAGCGGTGAGAGTGGACGGGCTCTTTCCCTGTAACCCCCCCCCCCTCCTCGGTGCCCTGCTGATCCTGATCCTCCTTCCCCAGCGCCCCCCCATAAATTCCCCAGTGCCCCTAAAGTCCTTCAGTGGAAGCCCCCCTACCCCTGGTGATCCTCGAGCCCCTCTCCTCCGCAGCAGCAGCAGCTCTCTTCCTCTCCCTCCTCGGCCGGTAATCAGCTGGCTCCCCTCCGCTCTGGCGCGTGCCCTGCCTGCTGTTTCCCTCGCACCAGGGCGCGGGGGCCTGCGATTCAAAAGCCTGGCCTGCCTGTGCGACTCCCTGGGCGTGGCAGAAAAGGAGCAATGCCGCGTGCTTCTCCTTGCCCCCCTGTCTCCTCTCGCCTTCTCTCCAGCAAGGGCACTGCCTGCTCGCACTTCTGGATTAAGTGAAAACCTTTTTTTGTGTCTGTTTTTTCCTCTGCGAGCGGGTGGGGGTCTGCTTCGCTATCGCCCCCTTCCCCTTTTGTTTCACTGCGATACAGGAGGAGAGGTGGGGGGAGGGGAAGGTAAATGAGGGAAGCGACTGGATCAGGGAGGGAGCAGGATGGCCGTTTTCTCCTCCGCCAGGCCGATGCATTTACGGGCGCGCGTTAAACAGGCGTTTCACGATTGAGCGCCCGCTCTCCCAACGCGCGTCAATGCCTCTCTCCCGGGCGCCCGATGTAATATTTAAATCGGCTGCTGTGGTAAAAAAAAAAAAAAAAAAAAAAGGAGGCACTAGGGACAATAGCGCACCCCTAGTGCTCCCTCTGCAGCGGGCGCCCTGGGACAACGGATGCTCAGTTTTACGAGCATCCCTTTTCCTAACCTGCCAGCACACTTTTTTTTTTTTTTTTTTAGGGTTCTCCTTTTTCAGTTCCTCAGACACAATATCATCGCGAAATGAAGTCGGAGGAACTACAGAAAAACTCCTCAAGAATTAAACGCTTGCTCGGAGGAAGGCATTCATTTTTGAGGGTAAAAATGCGCACATCAGGCACACGTTTTTTGGGGTTTTTTTGCATCGGGGGAAATAGCTAAGTCTCATCAACATGAATTTTCATGTGATGAGCGCTATTAGTTACGCGCTCTGTTGGACGCTCTAACCCCCCGTTTCGCATCGGGGGTTATGGACATGCATCCAAAACGCGTGCCCAGTCGTGTGCTGAGCCGTGCGTTGTGGCCAGTGCTCGGTATTGCATCGGCCTGTGTGTGCTCCTGGCTCACTTCCTCCTCTCCTCTTCCCTGCAGGCTGCCCGGAGGGGAGGGGCTGGAGCAGAACACCCCTGCTCCTCTGCCTCTTAAGCCTGAAAAGAAGAGCCCGAACTGCGTTCCTAGCCTTCCCCCCGGAAATTAAGCCCTGAAGAGAAAGCAAAGTGGATGGCAGCTTCCTTCAGTAAATGCAAAAAAAAAATCAAGGACAAAACCTCTCCTCCTCAATCAGCAAAATGAACCCAAAGTCTCTACTTTTCCACACAACCAGTCTGCAAAAGGTGGGGCTAGAGATGATTCCTCTTTCCAGAAGAAATGAAAAATTTTTTTTAAAAAAGGGACTAAAAGAAATGCTCCTTCTCCTTCCAGACCCAAGCCTTTTATGGAAACGAGCAACAACCACTGCAGCGGCCCACAGGGGAGAACTAGAAAACAGGAGGTGCGCTTACCCTCTACCTACGCTGATGGAAAGTCGTTTTAGTAGTGGATCAGCGGGGCTCTACGTACATAAGAGGCGGTCAGTTACATTGTGGCCCTGGCCCCTATTGATAAAAACAAACCCCAAAACCTCCTTCCATCCTCCCACTCTTCAACTAACCATGCTTCATGTGCAGCTGCGGGGCGCTCGACAGCGGTGGTGCAGAGCAGGCTTCACGTGCAGCTTCGGCGCACGCGACAGCGGTGGTGCAGAGCAGGCTTTATGCGCAGCTGCAGGATGCCCGACAGCGGTGATGCAGAGCAGGCTTTACGTGCAGCTGCAGGACGCCCGACAGCGGTGATGCAGAGCAGGCTTCAAGTGCAGCTGCGGGGCGCCCGACAGCAGTGGTGCAGAGCAGGCTTTACGTGCATCTGCGGGACGCCCGACAGCGGTGATGCAGAGCAGGCTTCACGTGCAGCTGCGGGACGCCCGACAGCGGTGATGCAGAGCAGGCTTTACGTGCAGCTGCGGGTCGCCCGACAGCGGTGATGCAGAGCAGGCTTTAAGTGCAGCTGCAGGACGTCCGACAGCGGCGATGCAGAGCAGGCTTCACGTACAGCTGTGGGGTGCCCGACAGCGGCGGTGCAGAGCAGGCTTCACGTGCAGCTGCGGGGCGCATGACAGCGGCGGTGCAGAGCAGGCTTCACGTGCAGCTGCGGGGCGCCCGACAGCGGTGATGCAGAGCAGGCTTTACGTGCATCTGCGGGACGCCCGACAGTGGTGATGCAGAGCAGGCTTCACGTGCAGCTGCGGGGCGCCCGACAGCGGTGATGCAGAGCAGGCTTTACGTGCAGCTGCGGGATGCCCGACAGCGGTGAAGCAGAGCAGGCTTTACGTGCAGCTGCAGGACGTCCGACAGCGGTGATGCAGAGCAGGCTTCACGTACAGCTGCGGGGTGCCCGACAGCGGCGGTGCAGAGCAGGCTTCACGTGCAGCTGCGGGGCGCATGACAGCGGCGGTGCAGAGCAGGCTTCACGTGCAGCTGCGGGGTGCCTGACAGCGGTGGTGCAGAGGCAGGCTTTCCCCACCCCTCTCCTGGAGGCACCCCTAGCCGGTCGGGTTTTCAGGAGTCCCACAATGAATATGTGCAAGAGAGATTTGCGCACCCCGAGTCTCCAATACACGCGAATCTCTCTCACGCATATTCATCGTGAATATCCTGAAAACCCGAACTGCTGGGCATGCCTCCAGGTCAGGGTTGGCAAACTCTGGTGTAGAGGGCTCAACTCCCCGGCACCCCGATTTAAGTTTGTAATGGTAAGAGGAAGGGCATTCAAAAATGTGCAGAATATGCCTCAGGACTTAAAATCAGAATGAAAAGGGGGAATTTTACCGGGTCTCATCAGTTTTAACTGCCAGCTGCACTCATGTACTTTGCTAGTCCTGTTGCTTTAAGACCTCATTTTACTTTTCTTGCATGTTTTGTCCAAGTATCTCTGTACAGGCTCCTTTCCCCGCTAGTCTGGAAAGTCAGATTTTTACAAATTCCGTCTCTGGCATAATTGCTTGTTTGTTCCTTTGAGATTATTTTTTGCAAACTGCTGTACTGTGCTTAGTCTCTTGCAGCTTTCATTCCGTCTTTTCTTCAATAAAATCTCTCTTGGAAAGCAGCCTGCTCCCAAAAGACTAATGCGCGCCATCTCTGGAGCAGAGAATAGAAGAATTATTCACTCTGGGATACTTGCCGAGGGTTTATTTTTCCATTGCAAAAGAAATCTAAAAAATTGGAGAGGGCCATGTGAGAGCAAAGGGAGCGTTTACTGCTGCCGCGGATCACCAGGAGGACCGTAAAGTGCAGCCGGCATCATTCACATTTCAAATTCCCTGAGCTTTCAAAGAGCACACGGAGCTCTGCTTCAAAGCATGGCAGCCTACCCGGTCTCATGGACTGCTGCTCCTACTAAACGTTGTCACAACCTAGGAGAACTCCAGCTTTTTTGCATTTTTTTTTTTCTCCAGGACCGATGTGGATTGAACTCTGCACAGCTAAAATCAGAAGCATCCCCTTCCCAGGACGTTTCTCCCAGTGTAATGGCCTATGCTACGGCCCACAGCCTGATCAGCGACATGTTCCTATTCATCAATTGTATTACTAATCAAATAGCAACCTCACGGGCAGGCCACGACGGATGGCTTTAAAGCATCCCACCACCGATAAAAGCCGCTCGGCCAGTTAGACCAGGGCTGAGCAAACATTTTCAGCGGTGCTCCCTCTCCCTTCCATCCATGCACTTGCTTGGGGTCCTCCCAAGATGGTTTACTGTACCCATGCATGTGTGTGGGTGTGCATATATACATATACTATACATATAGATATATGCACGCCCACATCCACACAAATGTGAAGGGTACTCCGACAAGAGGCTGAAAGCCCCTTTTTCTCTTCAAGCTGCTGAAAGTAGTAATCTCACACACAAACACACCTGGGGCAGAGAGAGGCAGACAGACACAGAGAGAAAAATAGATACCTCATACCCAGACAGACACAAAGACCCCACACACACAGACAGAAAAAGAGACAAAGAAACGTTGCCCCCCCCCCCCTCCACAAAGAAACGGAAACCCATCTAGACAGGAACAGACTCACAGACATACCTCACATGGAACCCCCCCCCCCCCCCCCGACACACACACACACACACAAGCACACCACCCCCAGACAGAAGACACACAGATACACCACAGAGAGCAGCACAGACGCAGCATACCTAGACAGACAAACACAGGCAGACGCAGAGAGAGACACGGGCAGGCAAACCTTATCACACAGAGACACAGGCCACAGCACACCAGACACACACATACACCACAGAGAGCAGCACAGACGCAGCATACCTAGACAGACAAACACAGGCAGACGCAGAGAGAGACACGGGCAGGCAAACCTTATCACACACAGAGACACAGGCCACAGCACACCAGACACACACATACACCACAGAGAGCAGCACAGACGCAACATACCTAGACAGACAAAAACAGGCAGACGCAGAGAGAGACACGGGCAGGCAAACCTTATCACACACAGAGACACAGGCCACAGCACACCAGACACACACATATACCACAGAGAGCAGCACAGACGCAACATACCTAGACAGACAAAAACAGGCAGACGCAGAGAGAGACACGGGCAGGCAAACCTTATCACACACAGAGACACAGGCCACAGCACACCAGACACATAGAGAAACACACACCACAATGGTAAGCGCTGGAAAATGTTTCAGAAAACTTAGTAGCCAGCCTAATGTTTGTAGGAGATGAGAAAAACTCCATCCCACCCTGTCCAACTTTTGGATGGCTTTTTTACTGTTCTCTCTCATTTTTCCTATTTTCCTCTCTATTTTTGGATTTTTCTTAGTTGGCTCATCTTTATTTTCTTAGGATTACATTTGCTTTTTTAACCTTATTTTTTTTTTTTTTTTTGCCTTTATTCTCCCTTCTCAGTCTCCTCTCTCTCTCTCCCGTCCTTCTTTTATTTTCTCTGGCCTCTTCATCCATTCCCCTCCCCGACCTCACCGATCCTCTTACCCTGGCAGGGTGGCAGCTCTTTCTGTGTTGTGGACACCGCAGAGGCTGTTCCCATGTCCGGCTCTGCTGCAGAGTAAGCAGCATCCCCCCCCCTGGACCCACCCCAGCTGAAGCAGCTCCTCTCCCTGGCCCATCGGAAGATTCACGGCTAAGCTGCGGCCTAGGTTTTAGGAGTTTCCCGCCCTCCGCAGCTTACAGTGCCTGCACGGCACCAAGACTTAGACATCATAGCCGTATTTTTCTTCCCCGATTAGGCAGCCAGTTTCCTGACCCCTGGTTAGACCTTCTCAATGTGTTGTATTCCATGATTGCTTAGTTTAGTGGTTAAAATCGTCTACTGTGTACATTCTAACTCTCTGAACAGGGAAAACAGTATATGGAACTCAAGCTGTATGGAGCTCAAGCTGTACTCTTCCAATGACGCAGCGTGCGTTTCAAAAGCCGCATTCACTGCACAGTGACACAGGGTCACACCTTCATCAGGGCACCTAGGCAGCAAACGGATTCTGAGAATTATAGAGCCAGACCTTTCAACCCTACGGAGTGGCTAAAGAGCGAACGTTTTCTGATTTTCTAATATTTTGAAAGGCAATACCCTGGAAGCCTCTGGGTTAGTATCCCCCGATGAGTGTCCATCCACCATGTAAGGAGAGAGAGTTGGAAGGTGGGTGCAGCGACCCCGCATGTTGAGTGCCATGCCAAGGGCTCGTCTTTCAATGCTATTGATAGCCTTGGATTTTAATTCTGATTTTTAGTTTTGCGTTGTTTTTATGTGGAGTACTGGCTTAAGTTATTGGTGTGTCCTTATTTTACAACTGTTTTAGTGTATGTGCATCTTTGGCTATTAACCTGTGTTACATATTTTGGGTGTGATTGCGTATTTATATGGTCGTTTATGGTATTTTTGTTTTAATTTTATGTTGTTTCAGTCTACAGGGACTGTTAATCTGCTGCATATGAATGCTTTTGTATTTTGATTATTGTGCTTTAATTGATTTTAATACTTTTTGTTTAATGAGTTATGTTGTTAATATTGCACAGTGCCAGGAGCAGTTAATTGGAATGGCTATTAACAAAATCATTAAGTTAATCTTATTCCCTGTAATCTTTACTGAATAGCAACTATGTCGTCTACATTATGCGTCATTATTAATTAAAGAGATGACTCTAGCACTTCAGCCATCATTCTAACATTTGGAGGTAATTTTAAAAAGAGTCACCTGTGTAAGTGTAACATAGCATCGTAGCAAATTTAAAAAGCCACTTACACACGTAAAGTGCACTTACATGTGAATATCCTAGTGACAACTCAAAGGGATATAGTGTAGCAATTTTCAAAAGCCCACTTACATAGGTAAAGTACATTTACAAGTGCAAACGTTTTTTCAAAATCAGGCCCTTAGGGTTTCACCCTTGAAATACCAGATCTAAACAGACAGGAATGTAATATAAATCAGAATAAGGAAGGAAATCAAAGGAATCCAGGCACTAAAACTCACACTGCATCTTAGCATGCATGTGGGTAATACAAATTATAACCTGCATGCTAAAATGCCACTAACAGGCAAAGCACTAAATTATAGCACACAGACAAAATTAGTTAGCCTCAGTAGTGTACACACAGTAGTAGTCTGCATGTTAACTCAATAAATTATAGCATCTCAGTACTTCTCTTGCCTGAGCACTAAACAGCATGTGGAAGCCACACAAAATAGCGCCTACAAGCTTAAATGGAGCATGCGCAGTCTTCTTTTCCCACTGTTCCATCTCCTTGTTTCAAAGTTGTATCGAAGTAAGGATTGCTTGTCAGTACCGTCAACTCTGACCATCCCCTCTACGAGTACCTTACAGTGTCTGGCCAGCAATGGTAAAAAAAAACAAAACATTCATGCTAGGGTTATAAAAGTGGGTGCGAATACTTATAAAATCTTACTAATTTTCAAAGGAGTAAATGTAAATGCAACATACTATCCTAGCAATTTTCAAAAGCCATTTACCTACATTCCCTATTGTCTTCTCAATAGCCTGTGTTGTAGCAATTTTCAAAATCCCACTTACACGGGCAAAGTGCATTTATGTGTGTAAAACCCGGTTTTAAGGGCCTGATTTTCAAAAGCATTTGCAGGCTTAAAACAGAGTTTTATATTCGTAAATGCACTTATCCGTGTAAGTGGGATTTTGAAAATTGCTACAATATATGCCATAGAATTAACTTGGGCAAAACCTATTGTCGAGTGAACATAACGCAGGTAAATGGCTTTCGAAAATTGCTAGGATAGTATGTTACATTTCCATGCGAAACTCCTTTGAAAATTCCCTTGTAAGCGTGCAAATGCTTTTGAGAATCAGGCCATAAGGCTGACCATAACTAAGCCCCAATTGACTCTGCCAAGACTTATGAAAGAGTTAAGGGATGTTGGGTAGCTTGCAGGTTTTATAGTGAACATGGATAAGACAGAGGCTTTGAAGGTTAATTTACCTGAGGAGGAGGTGGATCTTTCGAAGCAGAACTTTCCACTTAGATTGGCCAAGGAGTGCATAAAGTATTACGGATTAAAATCCAAGGTAACATTACAAAATTATGTCAACTTTTCCCAAGGCTCAATTATTTAAATCTTTTCCCATATTGTACTGTGTACAATTCTGGTCGTCGCATCTCAAAAAAGATATAATTGCGATGGAGAAGGTACAGAGAAGGGCAACCAAAATGATAAGGGGACTGGAACAGCTCCCCTATGAGGAAAGGCTGAAGAGGTTAGGACTTTTCAGCTTGGAGAAGAGACGACTGAGGGGGGATATGATAGAAGTGTTTAAAATCATGAGAGGTCTAGAACGGGTAGATGTGAATCGGTTATTTACTCTTTCGGATAGTAGAAAGACTAGGGAGCACTCCATGAAGTTAGCAAGTAGCACATTTAAAACTAATCGGAGAAAGTTCTTTTTTACTCAACGCACAATTAAACTCTGGAATTTGTTGCCAGAGGATGTGGTTAGTGCAGTTAGTATAGCTGTGTTTAAAAAAGGATTGGATAAGTTCTTGGAGGAGAAGTCCATTACCTGCTATTAAGTTCACTTACGGGCGGATTTTAAAAGCCCTGCTTGCGTAAATCCGCCCGGATTTACGTGAGCAGGGCCTTGCGCGCCTATTTTCCATAGGCCGCCGGCGCGCGCAGAGCCCCAGGACGCGTGTAGGTCCCGGGGTTTTTGGAAGGGGCGTGTCGGGGGCGGGACCCGATGACATGGCGTTTCGGGGGCAGAGCGCGGCGTTTCGGGGGCGGGACTGGGGGCGTGGCGCCGGCCCGGGGGCGTGGTCCAGGCCTTCAGACCAGCCCCCAGGTCGGAGCACGGCGCGCCAGCAGTCTGCTGGCGCGCGTAGATTTACGTCTGCTTCTCGCAGGCGTAAATCTACGGACAAAGGTAAGGGGGGGGTTTAGATAGGGCCGGGGGGGTGGGTTAGGTAGAGGAAGGGAGGAGAAGGGAAGGGGAGGGGAGGGTGAAAGAGAGTTCCCTCCGAGGCCGCTCCGATTTCGGAGCGGCCTTGGAGGGAATGGTGACAGGCTGCGCGGCTTGGCACGCGCCGGCTGCCCAAAATCGGCAGCCTTGCGCGCACCAATCCAGGATTTTAGAAGATACGCGCGGCTACGCGCGTATCTTATAAAATCCAGCGTACTTTTGTTTGCGCCTGGTGCGCAAACAAAAGTATGCGAACGCGCTTTTTAAAAAAAATCTACCCCTTAGAGAATAGCCACTGCCATTAGCAATGGTAACATGGAATAGACTTAGTTTTTGGGTACTTGCCAGGTTCTTGTGGCCTGGATTGGCCACTGTTGGAAACAGGATGCTGGGCTTGATGGACCCTTGGTCTGACCCAGTATGGCATGTTCTTATGTTCTTATGATAACCTGAAGGTGTATTCAATCATGTTAAAAAAAAAAAAAAGCAGTTCAGGACATTTGTAGGAAGAGACCTCCAAGAATTATGTACCAGGATAAAAGGGAAGGAGGACAGAGTCCTAGATTTTAAGGTTTACTATTTAGGAGGTTAAATATAGAACGGCAAAGGGAAGGGAATGAGAAGAAGTGGGAATAGAAAGAGCAGAATATCTGGGAAAGAACGCCTACATAGTTTTTGCCATGGTTGGCGATGCATAACATTAAAATTTGCGAAATAAGAAACCCATTTTGTTACATGCCCCGCCCGCAGCCGTCCAGCGCACGGGTCCGCTCACCTCCATGGTTCCACAGCGGGTCCTGGGCCGACCTCCCTCGCGGTGGTTGCCAGCCCAGCTAGGCCCCGGTGTCCCGCGGCGGCGGTCACTAGGCCTTCTACTGCGTGCCAGGTCTCACACCGAGGCTCGGCATCCTCAGCTATACTGACCACGCCCCTATGCGCGCGTGTGCGAACCGTCCAGTCTTATGTAGGCCCCAGGGCGGGTCTTAGCTCCGTGGCGCGTTCTGATTGATTCCCTGTTATAAGGAAGTCCCTGGCTTCACTTCCTTGCCTTGGCAATCGGGTCAGTTTGATCCTGAGATTGCCCTTGCGTTTGTTCCTGCTTGCTTGTTCCTAGTTTCGTTCCAGAATCCTTCTGTTCCAGTTCCGTTCCTGCTTGTTCCTGCGTTTGTCTCTCTGTCTCCCTGGTCGTACCTCGGACTGTCTCACTGGTACTGACTCAGCTTGTTCCTTGACCTGCCTGCCTGCCTGCCGCCTGCCTCAAGACCTCAGCTTGTTCCTTGACCTGCCTGCCTGCCTGCCACCTGCCTCAAGACCTCAGCTTGTTCCTTGACCTGCCTGCCTGTCTGCCGCCTGCCTCAAGACCTCAGCTTGTTCCTAGACTACTCTGCCTGCCTCCGGACCTCTGCCCGTCTTCGACCTCATCTGACCTCCAGCTTCTGACCTCTGCTTCGTTGACCAATCCTCGGACTGACTTCTGGACTTTGACCTATGCCTGCCTGACCTTGTCCATAGATTCTGGCTCTGTCCCTAGCCTTGTCTTCTCCATCATTGTTCTGGTTCTCCTTGCTTCAACCAGTCTCTAGCCTCGAACCCGATAGTGCTCCCCTAGTGTCTGTGGGCACGCGGACTTCCACTCTCCCAGGAGACCCTGCACGGCCCACCTAAGTCCAAGCGGCCCGGGTCCCTATGGCTCCTCCCGGGAGGACCTCGGGCTTCCAGTGGTGAAGCTCTACATTGCCTCTGTCTCCTTCCGTGCTCCGCCCCCTGGGGGCAGTTCCCGCACTGTCCCAGGACAAGGGTCCACCACTGAGCGCAACACATTTATTAAGCACGGAGTACATTTTCAAAACATTTATGTGCATAAAATTAGCATATATGTGCTTAAGTAGCTTATACATGCTATTTAATAAACATCATTAAGTACGCACAAAATTTTGATCTTGCGCACGTATTTACACTTGAAGAAAAGGGCGGTCTGGGATATTTTAGAGCGGAGCCAACAGGTACACACACACGTTGCTATTTTATCAGAGACTTGTGTGTGAACATCTGGTAATTTATTCACGTAGGAGTGGATATTTAAAGGGTTACGTGCGTAATATATGCGTGTAATCCTTTTAAACCCCTCCTGCGAGCGCCGAGCCTATTTTGCATAGGCCCGGTGATGCGCGCAAGCCCTGGGACGCGCGTATGTCCCGGGGCTTGAAAAAGGGGGCGGGGCAGGGGCCGGAGCCTCCAGGCACAGGCGACCATCTGCCGCTGTGCCCGGGATTGCGAGCTGGCCAATGGCCGGCACGCGCAACCTAAGCCTGCCCAGAGGCAGGCGCAATTTTTAAGTTAAAAGTAAGGGGGGGTTTTAGGTAGGGCTAGGGGGCGGGTTAGGTAGGGGAAGCGGAAGGAAAGTTCCCTCCAAGGTCGCTCCAATTTCGGAGCAGCCTCGGAGGGAACGGAGGAAGACTGCGCGGCTCAGTGCGCGTAAGGTGCACAAGTGTGCACCCCCTTGCGTGCACCGACCCCCGATTTTAGAACATGCGAGCGGCTGCGCGCGCATGTTATAAAATCGGGCGTAGATCTTAAAATCCGGCCCATAAATTTTTCATCTGCAGTAACAGCAAATGATCTACTGAATCAAAGGCGGCTGTCATATCCAATAGGAATAATTTATCCAGTTTAAGACTATGATATTAGTTTTTTAATGTATTCACGAGTAGGTGAATTTTCAAAAGTTGAGTGCATAAAAATTAACACTTACGTACGCAAAATAGCATATTCCCGAGTATATAACTTTTTAAAAACCTCAGCTTACACGCGTAGATCAGGGTCCATGAGTAAATCTGCACATTTAAAACAGGGAGGGCCGGGGCATTCCAGTGAGGGGTCAACATTTCCACGAGCATGTTATTTTATAAGCAATTTACGCATGTAGATTTGGCAGCTTACAGGTGGATATTTACTGCTATTCAGTATCTGGAGTAAGTGATCATAAACGTCTGAAAAGTAAAAAGAAGGGATCTGGGTGAAATGAGGGGACTTCAGGATGAAGAGCCAGGAGGGTCCTCATGAGCTGCAGATAGACTGGGCAAACTGGTAGACTAATTGGTAAAACCAGTTAATTCATTGCTGTGCGCATGTTAGAAAATTCCCTGACTTACGCATGTAAAAGTTAATTTATGAGGGAGGGGGTAAGTGCATCTAAATAATATGTGTAAAATCTACTTGCATATCCCTTTAAAATTAGAAGTAAAAAATATGTGGGTATATCATTTGCGCACACTTATCCAGCTAAATTCTGACTTATATAAGCTAAGAAGCACCTTTGCTGCTACAAAGACAAATTCAAACTTATCTGGATAAGTGGCTACTTAGCCAAACAAGTCTGAAAACGCTACTAAGGGGGTCATTTTCTATGCGGATCGCATGTGATACCAAGTTCGGGGCAGAGTCGGGGTGGAGTCAGCCCTGGAAGAGGAGGAGTCGGGGCGGCACCGGGGCTGACACCACAAAGACTTTGTCGACAGCGAAAGGTACGCACCTTTATCGCTGTCAGTTTCGCGCCGAATAACTACACCTTTTATGGTGTAGTTATTCGGCGCGACGCCATCAGCGATCGCACCGCGGAGGTGCGATCACTGCCGGCTAGGGCAGGACCGCCCCCTGCTTCGCCCCCCTGCCCCCCGTTACTGCAGGATTCAAAGAGCCCAGCGGTATTAGTAAATCCAGCCCTTATTTAGATAAGTCTATCTGATTTAACTGGATATGTAGCGTTTTTTAGACCTATCTGTCTATTGGAGAAATTACTTACCTGATAATTTCGTTTTCCTTACTGTAGACAGATGGACTCAGGACCAATGGGTATAGTGTACTCCTGATAGCAGCTGGAGACGGATCAGATTTCAATCTGATGTCAGCCCTAGCACATATACCCCTGCAGGAAGTGCAGCTCTTCAGTATTCTCCTCGAAAAGCAATTGTGGATATATGTGTAACTGAATAATTTGAATAACTTGGATAACTTGATTAACTTTATAACTTGGATAACTTGATTAACTTTATAACTTGGTTAACTTGATTAATTTGAACTGGTTGAATTGGTTATAGCTGGAGACTGCCAGTGCCTTCAACCGAGAAATGTTGACACCCAGTAGGATGGGTGTCCTAGTTGGAGGAAAGCATGGCTTACCCGTGAATCACTCGCTCTCGGGGATGTCACTTGAGAATTCCATGAATAACAGCAGCCATGGGTGGGATGCTGAGTCCATCTGTCTACACTAAGGAAAACGAAATTATCAGGTAAGAAATTTCTCCATTTCCTAGCGTGTAGCAGATGGACTCAGGACCAATGGGATGTATAAAAGCTACTCCCTAACCGGGTGGGAAGCTGCCCATGGCCAACTTAGTACTGCCCTTGCAAATGCTGTGTCCTCTCGAGCCTGAACATTCAGGTGGTAGGACCTGGAGAAGGTGTGGATGGAGGACCATGTCGCCGCCCAACAGATCTCGGTGGGTGACAGCATCTTGGTTTCCGCCCAGGACACTGCCTGGGCTCTAGTGGAATGGGCCTTGACTTGTAAAGGCGGTGGCTTGCCTGCTTCTACGTAGGCTGCCTTGATGACTTCTTTGATCCAGCGAGCTATGGTTGCTCACGAGGCCGCTTCCCCTTGCTTCTTCCCGCTGTGAAGGACGAATAGATGGTCCATCTTTCGTATGGATTCCGACCTTTCCAGGTATCGGAGTAGGAGTCTGCCGACGTTGAGGTGGCATAGACTGCGAGATTCTTCTGAATTCTTATGCTCATCTGGCAATGGTAGCGAGATGGTTTGGTTGAGATGGAAGTGAGAAACCACTTTGGGGAGGAAGGACGGGACCGTGCATAACTGGATGGTTCCCGGGGTGAGTCTGAGGAACAGCTCCCGGCAGGACAGTGCTTGTAGCTCGGAGATACGATGGGCCGAACAGACTGCCACCAGGAAGGCTGTCTTCAATGTTAATAGTTGGAGAGACAGGCCATGAAGAGGTCTGAAGGAGGCTCCCGCTAAGAAATCTAAGACCAGATTGAGGTTCAAAAGATCCACCGGCCACTTTAGGGGTGGTCGGATCTGCTTGACTCCTTTCAGAAAGCGGGAGACATCCGAGTGAGAGGCTAGGCTGCCGCTCTCACTCTTGGTTCCGTAGCATCACAATGCGGCCACATGTACCTTAATGGAGTTGAGAGACAATCCCTTCTGTAGTCCGTTCTGCAAGAATTCCAAAATCGCAGGAATTTTGACTGAGCGTGGAACAATGTCGCAGTCCTCACACCAGGCTTCGAATACTCTCCAAATCCTTATGTATGTTAGGGATGTGGAGAACTTGCATGCTTGGAGCAGGGTGTCAATTACTGCCCCTGAGTATCCGCTCTTCCTCAGGCGAGTCGTCTCAATGGCCAGGCCGTAAGAGAGAATCGAGCTGGATCCTCGTGAAGGATCGGTCCTTGTTGGAGCAGGTCTCTGTGTGGAGGTAGTGGGAGGGGGCTCCCTGTCAGCAGCCTTCGCATGTCTGTGTACCACGGTCTTCTTGGCCAGTCCGGGGCCACTAGAAGTACTTGTCCCCTGTGGTGTTCTATCTTGTGGATGACTGCGCCCAATAGGGGCCACGGTGGGAAGGCATATAATAGAGTTTCCTGTGGCCAGGTCTGTACCAGGGCGTCAAGAGCTTGCGGCTGAAGAAGCTGGGCACTTGGGTGTTGGACCGGTTTGCCAGGAGGTCCATGGTTGGTGTTCCCCAACGGTTTACTATCAATTGGAATGCTGTAGTCGACAGCCTCCATTCTCCTGGGTCTAGACTTTCTCTGCTGAGGTAATCCACAGTGACGTTGTCTTTCCCCTCGATGTGGATGGCCGAGATCTTTTGAAGGTTCGCTTCCGCCCATGACATTAGGGGGTCTATTTCCAGGGACACCTGTTGGCTTCCGGTTCCTCCCTGACAGTTAATGTATGCCACTGTTGTGGCGTTGTCCGACATTACTCTGAAGGATTTGTCTCGGAGTCTGTGACCAAACTGTAGGCAGGTTAGTCTGGCTGCCCAGGCTTCTAGGCGATTGATGTCCCATCCCGACTCTTCTTTGTTCCATTGCCCCTGGGTGGTTAGCTCCTGGCAGCGTACTCCCCATCCTTGTAGGCTGGCGTCTGTGGTGAGCAGGATCCAGGTTGTTGAGGATAGTCTCACTCCCTGGCTCAGATGGCCTTCTTCTAGCCACCATCGTAGTTGGGTACGAACTTTATCCTGGAGCTGAAGACGTACGGTGTAGTTCTGGGACAGCGGATTCCATCATGATAGTAGTGAGCGCTGTAGGGGTCTCATGTGATCTCTTGCCCATTGCACAACTTCCAGTGTGGATGCCATGAGGCTGAGAACTTGGAGGTAGTCCCATGCCGTGGGGCGAAGCTCGCTCAACAGGGATCACAACTGGGTCATCAGTTTTGATCTCCTTGTCGGTGTCAGGATGACCTTGTCTTGTTTGGTGTCGAACAGGACTCCCAAGTATTTTAGAGATTGGGAGGGCTGCAGACAGCTCTTGTTTGTGTTGACCACCCACCCGAGGCTCTCTAGTAGAGTTTTGACTCTGTTGGTCACCTGGTGGCTTTCCTCTGGGGATTTCGCCCTGATCAGTCAATCGTCTAGATAAAGGTGTATGAGGATTCCTTCCTTCCTCAGTGTTGCTGCCACTATCATCATGATCTTGATGAATGTCCGGGGTGCTGTGGCTAACCCGAATGGAAGTGCCCGGAACTGGTAGTGATGGTCCAGGATCGTGAAGTGTAGAAAACGCTGATGCTCTTGTTGGATCGGAATGTGTAGGTAGGCTTCCGACAGATCCAGGGATGTAAGGAACTCTCCTGGTTGTATCGCCCTTATTACTGAGTGTAGGGTTTCCATGCGGAAGCAAGAAATCTTCAGGTGGCGGTTGACCGACTTGAGGTCCAGGAAGGGCAGAAATGTTCCTTTTTTCTTGGGAACGATAAAATAGATGAAATAATGTGTAGTATTTATTTGTTGTGCGGGCACCGGTGTTATAGCCTCTAAAGCTAGCAATCTGGTCAGTGTAGCTTCCACTGCCATCCTCTTGGAAGGGTCTTGGCAGGGGGATTCCACAAACTTGTCCGGAGGGAGGTGGTGGAAATCCAGGTAATATCCCTCTCGAATGATGGAAGGACTCACTTGTCCGAAGTTATCTCGACCCATCTTTGGTAGAATAGGGCAAGTCTGCCCCCTATGGCTTCTTCCTTTGGACGGGTCGGCTGATTTTCATTGTGGGGTGTGGCTGGGGCCTGGGCCCGAGCCAGCTCCCCTTTTGTTGTGCTTGTTCCGAAAGGACTGGCTCCTGCCTGCGGGCTGAGCCGATTGATATGTGCTTCTGTATTGGTTGAAGCGCTGTGATCCTCTGACCCTGGAAGTTCGGGAGAAGGGTCGCTGGTTTCTCTTATTCCTGTCCTCCGGTAGCCGCGGAAGTGGGAATTCACCCCAATTGTTGGCTAATTTCTCTAGTTCGCTTCCGAACAGGAGGGTTCCCTTGAAGGGCATCCTTGTGAGTCTCGTTTTGGAAGATGCGTCGGCCGACCAGCTTCGGAGCCAGAGTTGTCTTCTGGCTGCCACTGCTGATGATACTCCTCTAGCTGCGGTGCGCACCAGATGAGAAGTGGCATCCGTGAGGAATGATACTGCTGGTTCCAGGGCTTCCCCGGGAGTGTTGTTCCTGGTCTGTGATAAGCAGGTGCGTGTCACCATGGCACAGCAGGCCGCAATCTGTAGAGACATAGCAGAGACGTCAAAAGACTGTTTGAGACGTCTGTCTTGAGCATCCTTGAGTGCTGCTCCTCCCTCAACTGGGATAGTAGTGCACTTCGAGACCGCGCAGACCATGGCATCCACTTTCGGACATGCCAGGAGATCTTTGGCAGCTGGGTCCACAGGGTACATGGCTGCCAGGGTACGCCCCGTTTGAACGTAGTCTCTGGGGCATCCTATTCCAGGTCAATTAGCTGCTGGATGGCTTGTAATAGCGGGAAATGATGGGAGGTCTGACGGAGTCCCTCTAGTAGAGGATTCATCTTAGGTTCCCCCGAGGCACTTGTGCCCAGGATAGCGAGCTCTTTCAAGCTGTGTGTGACCAGGTCTGGAAGCTCATCCTTGGTGAAGAAGCACCTCATGGTTCAGTGGAGCTCTGTCCCCGGAGGGAGTTCCCCTTCCTCCAGGGGTTCTGATTCCTCATCTGAGTTGTCCGTGTCCCCAAAGGTGGGGCTTCTGGGCTTTGGAATCACTTCCCTGGGCATAGAGGGTCCTAGGATGTTGAGGTCCTCTGTCAGAGGTTGTGGCCATATTATCGGAGGCCCCGGTTGCATGTGGATGAAGGTATGCAGACCTTTGAAGAATTCCACCCAGGAGATAGATGCTGGGGCTAAATTAAGAGGCGCTGTGTCCCTGGGGAGCCCGGTTTGAGGGAGGGTCCCGCTGGGAGACGCTAGGTCCGGCGTACTGTTCGAGAAGCTGGAACTCGGTACCGGCTGGGGATGGCCATGAGGATAAGTCTGAAAAGTGCTACATAGATGGACAAGTAGCACTTCAGACTTTTCTGGCTAAGTAGCAGCTTGCCTGTACTTAGCTGGATAAATAGGAACTTATCCGGATAAGTGCTGCTACTTGCTCAGATATGTCCACACTCTCGTGGCTCGCAGTTTTTATATACATGACCATGTTTGCATGCATCTGTACTCTTATTTTATAATCTGCGCATACTGTTTGCATGCTGGTCATAAAATAGTGTTGCAACTTTGTGAACACCAGTATACATGCGTATATGGGCTTGCGCAAGCTGTTTTAACAATTATCCTCTGTGGTTCGTCAGGCTACCTTGCTCGGTTAATTTCAAAATACACTCCAGTCCGATAATTAAGATCATCTCAACTACATTTTCTGGATATTCCATCCTCATCTGTCAAACTGCCAACAATTAGAAAGGCAGCTTTTAGCTATTATGCTCCATTTATGTGAAACAAATTGCCCATTGAGAGCAAGGAAGAACAGAATTACTTCAAATTTTGCAGACAGCAAAATTAGCCAGGCCTTAAGATAAAGATTCCAGACTGTTATAATTAAAATGTGATGAGGAAGAGTATTATTAGAGGAATTCTACTGTAATATAAATCTAACATATACAGAAGGTTATTGTATTTCTTGTAAGTGTATATTTTATGGTTTATTGTTAGTTTTTTATGTTTATATATACTGTAAACTGTTTCAGTGTATCTCTCTATCAGGGCCATTCTTTATTCTGCGATGTGTCAAGATCATGTGCGGTAGGGTCTTATCGCACGCAATACCAGCCACATTGCGGCAGTATTATTATAATTAGGGGAAGAGGAGGAGTGTAGGCTGGGTTTGGGCGGAGTTATCTCCTGGCAGAGCTGCGGGCGATGATGTTTTTCACATTATTGCCAGCAGCACCGCGGGAAATAACTACACCTTTTCCCGTGACGCTATGGAGGCGATAGTGTGCTGTGCGGCTGCACCGTTGCAGGCGAAACCGCAATGGTGCAGCCCACTATCGCCCCCCCTTTTTTTTGCACCTTATCATTCTGCTAAAAATATATTTATAGAGTTAACCTCAAACAACAAGACCGTACAAATTCCCCCATGGCAATCCAATAAACAAGTAAACGGGGAATGAATGTACCGTGCTCTGGTGTGCGGTAGCACTTGTGAATGTGATTACCATATGATGGTTATTTATATTTTGACTAATGTGTACCGTCTTTAATTTCAAAATTTTTTTTGATTATTTTTTTGGTTTTTTTTTTAATATTATACTTCAATTATAGTGCTTCAGCATTGGCTTTATACGATGCTTAACAATGTTCACTCTCCTGGTAGATCAACCCGACGCACTCATATCACATTTTTCAAAGCAGTCCTCTACTCATCACTGTTTCCGACAGTGGCCAATCCAGGCCATAAGAACCTGGCAAGTACCCAAAAACTAAGTCTATTCCATGTTACCATTGCTAGTAATAGCAGTGGCTATTTTCTAAGTCAACTTAATTAATAGCAGGTAATAGACTTCTCCTCCAAGAACTTATCCAATCCTTTTTTTAAACACAGCTATACTAACTGCACTAACCACATCCTCTGGCAACAAATTCCAGAGTTTAATTGTGCGTTGAGTAAAAAAGAACTTTCTCCGATTAGTTTTAAATGTGCCACATGCTAACTTCATGGAGTGCCCCCTAGTCTTTCTATTATCCGAAAGAGTAAATAACCGATTCACATCTACCCGTTCTAGACCTCTCATGATTTTAAACATCTCTATCATATCCCCCCCTCAGCCATCTCTTCTCCAAGCTGAAAAGCCCTAACCTCTTTAGTCTTTCCTCATAGGGGAGCTGTTCCATTCCCCTATATCATTTTGGTCACCCTTCTCTGTACCTTCTCCATCGCAATTATATCTTTTTTGAGATGTGGCGACTAGAATTGTACACAGTATTTAAGGTGTGGTCTCACCATGGAGCGATACAGAGGCATTATGACATTTTCTGTTTTATTCACCATTCCCTTTCTAATAATTCCCAACATTCTGTTTGCTTTTTTGACTGTGTTATCCACTATGACGCCTAGATCTCTTTCTTGGGTTGTAGCACCTAATATGGAACCAAACATTGTGTAACTATAGCATGGGTTATTTTTCCCTGTATGCATCACCTTGCACTTGTCCACATTAAATTTCATCTGCCATTTTGATGCCCAATTTTCCAGTCTCACAAGGTCTTCCTGCAATTTATCACAATCTGCTTGTGATTTAACTACTCTGAACAATTTTGTATCACCTGCAAATTTGATTATCTTACTCGTCGTATTTCTTTCTAGATCATTTATAAATATATTGAAAAGTAAGGGTCCCAATACAGATCCCTGAGGCACTCCACTGCCCACTCCCTTCCACTGAGAAAATTGAACATTTAATCCTACTCTCTGTTTCCTGTCTTATAGCCAGTTTGCAATCCACGAAAGGACATCGCCACCTATCCCATGACTTTTTACTTTTCCTAGAAGCCTCTCATGAGGAACTTTGTCAAATGCCTTCTGAAAATCCAAGTACACTACATGTACTGGTTCACCTTTATCCACATGTTTATTAATTCCTTCAAAAAAGTGAAGCAGATTTGTGAGGCAAGACTTGCCCTGGGTAAAGCCATGCTGACTTTGTTCCATTAAACCATGTCTTTCTATATGTTCTGTGATTTTGATGTTTAGAACACTTTCCACTATTTTTCCTGGCACTGAAGTCAGGCTAACCGGTCTGTAGTTTCCCGGATCGCCCCTGGAGCCCTTTTTAAATATTGGGTTACATTAGCTATCCTCCAGTCTTCAGGTTCAATGGATGATTTTAATGATAGGTTACAAATTTTTACTAATAGGTCTGAAATTTAATTTTTTAGTTCCTTCAGAACTCTGGGGTGTATACCTCTATCATATCACCTCCGGTCCAGGTGATTTACTACTCTTCAATTCAGATGCAAATCCGAAAAAGAGGAGGAGTTAGGGGCAGAAGTGGGTTAACAAAAGCTGCGTGATAGCTTGTGTTATGGGGTTAGTGCATTTTACAATGTCTCCTCAATGGCCTGTTTTAGTAGGTTTGGAGGGAGGGAGGGAGAGAGAGAGAGAGAGAGAGAGAGAGAGAGAGAGAATAGCCATAATGCCTACTCCCTAGATAGGTTTTTATAGCCTTATGGGAGGCCCACCTAGTAATGCGAGGTGAGGTTTAGTTATTAGTGTAGGGGGTTAGGGGCCACTTTGACATTCAAAGTGAGACGTACGAACAGAACAGTGGTCTCTTGTGAAGATTTGATGCCTTCGGAGTGAGGAAACTCACTCAAAGATGAGATTTGTGCTATGTTCTCTCCACCTAGCTTGATGTTACCCAGGTAGAGAGTCCATCAAGCTAAGATGAGAGAACCTTGTGCGCGCCATCCCCCAGCACAGTGGCTGTTCCGGAGGCCTCGGCCCTGTCCCCGGGCTAGCGCCCCGCCCATGGCCCCGCCCCCGGAACGCCCCTTTTTCGAAGCCCCGGGACATACGCGCGTCCAGGGGCTTGTGTGCGCCGCCGAGCCTATGCAAGATAGGTTCGGCGCGCGCAGGAGCAGCTTTTCAGGGGTTACGCGCATATGTTACACTCACATAACCCTTTGAAAATCTGCCCCATAGGTATTAGTGCAAATTGCAATAAACTATTACCATAAAACATGCCCCTTTTGCTATCGCATGCGATACTGATTGCATTTTGATAAATCCAGGCCTAAGAGATTAATATTCAGATTGGTTGTCTGGCTAAATTAAGAACGTACAACCAAACCATGGACTGTAAATTTTACACTGCTCTATCTCAGACTTACATGGCTGTTTAGCTGGCTAAAAGTTATCTGAATAAGTTGAAGGCATTCCAGAGGTTTTCCAGAGCAGGCTTAAGTTAGCTGATAACTATCCTGCTAACTCCAGTCATGCTGGAGATCAGTCCTGAAGTTAGCCGGAAATGTTTATCCAGCCCACTGGGACTTTATCTGGCTACATTCAGTGCCGTGCCTAAATCGGC